>NC_026001.2:18879827-19141630 GCF_000442705.2 Elaeis guineensis
GTGCTCGTGGACTTGATCCTACATCTCCTCACCCTATTTCTGATTCTTCAGATTCTGATCCCTCTAGCCATGACATCTATTAGATCTAGATTAATTTGTCTCCTATATCTAGGATCTATCTTATGGGCCTTGTATTTGTTGACTAATTAACTCTTGGATATTTCTATCCATGACTTTGTATTTTGAGTTGACTCATGTGTATTGGAACACCTTTTGTATTGAGTCACTTTTGAATATATATATATATATATATATATATATATATATGTGTGTGTGTGTGTGTGTGTGTGTGTGTGTGTGTGCTATGAATGTGATCAAATTGAATTGTTTTAAATATGAGATATGAAAAATAACTCATATTAGTACTGAGAAATACTATGAATTACAATATCTTCTAGATGAGCAAATTGATATATCCTTTATATTTGTTATGTTGAGGGGAGTAGAGAAATAAACAATCAAAGAAGGAGGCTAAAGAAGTAAAATATGGTATCAAAAAGGGAGAGTAATAAAAATATGTCCTTTTTGTCATCTTTCTTTTTTTTTCTCTATCCTTAAAATTTCTTAAGATCTTAATTGATACTATCAAAAAGGGAGAGTAAAGAAATTTATCCTTTCAAGATTCTTTAAAAAGAGGAGTAGAGAATCTTAATTGATGCTATTAAAAAGGGAGAGTAGAGAATCAAAATCGAATTTGAGCAATAAGCAATAAAGAAATGAGCAATAAGCAAAATTGTTAAGCAAATGTGTCAAAAAATCAAAATTGTCAGCTAATTTTAATTTAATTTTTCAAGCAAATGAACTTATAAGCAAATTTTAAATTGATCTTCAAACTGCTTATGATGCATTTTGTTCAAATACTTGACTATGATATTGAAGTGATGCATCTTCATAAATTTGAAATTCATGTTCAATATTTTATATATGCTTTTGCTCAAGTATTTTGTCATCATCAAAAAGGGAGAGATTATTGCTCCTTTAATTGATTTTGATGATTACAAAACATTTGAGGGGGTTACTAATGATTTTGATTTGAAAAAAGATTTATTGTATTTTAGGAGCAAAATCGTAATTTTATCAAGTTCTAATTCGGAAGCCTCAAGAGCAAGAGCAGAAGATTTGTAATCTATTTGAGGCAATTTCAATATTTTTGGATGTGTATTTTGAAAGAAAATCATGTTTATAAATTTGAGTCGACCCCATGAGTCGACTCATGTCAAAAGGGGCTGAACGGCACGTTATTTTTAGCTGGCACACCCAATTGAGTCGACCCCATGAGTCGACCCCTGTGCATGAGTCGATCCTATGAGTCGACCTCTGTTGCTGTGCAAGCCAAAGATACAGAACTGTCAATTTTTGTTCTGCACCATATGAGCTGATCCCATGAGTCGACCCCTGTGCATGAGTCGACCCTATGAGTCGATCCCTGCGACGAAAAAATTCTGCAACGGCTAGTTTTCAGCTCGTTTTAGCTGCATTTAATGCCCATTTAATATGCTCTAACGGCTCTATTTCAGCCCAGATTACTCTCCACCATCATTTGAAGTTATAAAAGGTATTTAAAGGAGGGAATCAATGAGGTTTTGAAAAAGATTCTTCGAGCATTCACTTCAACCCTAAGGAAGAGCCCTCTTGAAGTTAAAGAAGTTTTTATTTCAAGTTCACCAACCCCTCAAGAGCTCATTCAAGTCTTCAACCATTTTAAGAAAAATTAAAAAAGCTTACTTCTCTTTGTGTAAAGTGTATTTAAACTATTCGCTTATTAAAGGAGCTACATCTGTATTTCCATATGATTAACTGTTATACTCTATTTTTGAGTTGATTTTTTTATTTTGGAAGGGTTCCAAAATGTGGAAAGGTTGATCCGAACTTTGAATCGGATTGTATTGGATTGGCTTGTACCCGAAAAATAAGTGTTCTAGCTTGGAATAGCTAGAGTCGGAGGTTCTGACGTTGTATTCGGTTTGAATATGGATTAGTGGATTTGAATTCTCAAGTAGGAGCTTAGAGAGTGGACGTAGATGCAAGGTTGGCACCTAACCACTATAAGTCTTTTTGTTTATGTTGTGCTTACTTGCCCTCCTTTTAAATTTTCTTATCTTCTTGCATTCTTGTATCCAACTTCTACACCTTGCTTAAATTTCACTCTCCATATTTATCTTTCTCATTGTTAAATAATCCTCATAGTTGTAAATTAATTTTAAATTTTTAAAAATCCAATTCACCCCTCCTCTTGGGTTGCATAGCTGGGCAACAATTATCTTAGCCTAAATAGTTGTACTAATTAATTTCTTGATGGCAAAGATATTTTAGAACAATAATATAAAATTTTTAAAAAATTAAAATTAAATTATTTTTGACTTTTGGTATTTTTATTCATGATATATATCAAAATTTCATAAAATTTAGACAAAAATTCTCTATTTGCTCAATAATGAACCTTTCCTACCTCATTTTATTTTTAGGTACATATTTGAAAATTGAGAAAGTAAGAGAGATATTCACAATATTTACGAAGAGAATAGAAATGAAAATATATTCTGTTTCAAAATTTATAAATCAAAAATTATTCTGTTTCTATATTTATAATGAAAAATATAATTCATTGTAAATTTTAAAAATAAAAAAAATTTTGTTTCAAATTTTACAAACGGAATCAAAGTGCCGTTTCAAATCTTAGAAACGGAATATGTTTTCATTTGTAATTTAGCAATGAAATTATGATTCTGTTTCTAAATTAGAAATGAAAATAATTCCATTGCTAAAATAGAAACAAAAATATCATTCAGTATCTAATTTAGAAAGCAAAATATACATTCCATTTCTATATTTTGGTGTATATAAAAAATTGCTAAATTAATTTAATAGATACATTGATGAATTTCTTGATTGAGCAGTTATTTATTTGCATAATCGTATAAGGATATTTTTTAATAGAGCAATTATTTTTTGATGGAGTAGTTAGAAAGTGGTCAAGTTAGAGCCAGACGTGGCGGCTAATCTTAAGGTTGAAGGAGGTGCTAGGGGTAGTGGCTACTCTGTAAGTTAGAAAGACTGAAAGAGGAAGACATGAGTTAGTTAGGTGAAATTATTGATATGAGAATAATTGAAAGACAGTCATTAAACATTTTAATAGTTAAAATAATTGAATTGATTATACATTTGCTAATTAATAATATATTAAATTAATTACATAATATTTAAAGATTTTATTTTAATTTATTATAAAATATAAAATAATATTAAAATAATTTTTAATCTTGAAACACATTACAAACAAAATTTTTTTATTGTTAATATTAGAAACAGATATTAACTATCCATTAGTACATTAGAAACGAAATCTTGTTCTATTTTTGAAATTAAAAATAAAAATATTTTCGTTGCTAACATTAGCAACAGAATTTTATTCCGTTTCTAAATTTAGAAACTGATGATTTTTTCGTTACTAAAATAAAAACAGAAGCACTATCCGTTGTTAAAATCAGCAATAGAAAGCCGACGGTTCTGTTTCTAAATTTAGCAACAATTGATAGTTCAATTTTTAATTTTAAAATAAAAATTTTATCTATTTCAAAATTAGAAATACAATTATTATCTGTTTCTTAATTTAGCAACAGAAATTTTTTGTTTCTAATTTCCATTGTAATTCCGTTTCTAATCTGTTTCAAATTTTCTATCAAATATTAGCGCTTAATTTAGAAACAAAAAATTTTTCGTTTCTAAATTCTATTATAAATCTATTTTTAAATTATTTCTAATATTTTTATTAGATTTTGTTCTTTTTTGATTTGGGATGCAACGAGGAATAAAAAAGTTTTATGTTTAATTTTTATTATAATTTTAGCTATTTCTCGTAGTGTTTTGCTGACATGTATCATCTATGTCCTTTTTGAACAGTGAAGTTGAGAGTGGTATGACCATCCCTTCAGTTGAAGAGCATTTTGGGAGTTAAGATGGTGTGTGAGGACACAGAAAAAACCTCCATGCAATGCTCTGTATCCGGTCAAGCCTTACCCACCTCTTTTCTCTCCCCCTCCCCATTTTTTTTCCCCTCTTGGTTACTATTGAGATTTGGGGGTTTTGAAGGCATTCCTAGGGATCCATTTGGTGGCAGTTTTAGGGGATATTAGATGGCAATATGGTGGATCTTCTTGATAACTAGTCATTTGAGAGACTGGGTAGCTATGACATTTGGGATATATTTTGGGCTGATCTAGTCAACATCCAACTCGACCCAACCTGCACTATAGGAAGTTTGGGCAGCTCATGTCACAAACATTTGGCTCGTTTTAAAATCAGGTGGAACTTACCTAGTGAATATAATACTAAAACTTTTTGCCATATAGGAAAAATGCTAGTCATTTAAGAAATTATTCTTCTTATTAAGAATTATATATAGACTACTGATATAGATTAGGAATTATAAGCATGGCTCTAGAAAAGAAAGTGTTCTTTTGCAAATTTTGATTTGTTATGAGCTGGCCGATTTCAATCCAACCCCACTCATAAGTTACTAAGTTGAGTTAGGTCCGCATGAATTGCATCGAGTATAGACTAAGCTGAGCTTGAGCTAGATTTCTAGTCATTTAGATTGAGCTTGGGACCACCTATGGCCACACCAACCTATTTAAAAATCCATCTGTATTTAGAATGCAAATGGTGGAGATATGGTTTATAGATAACTCAAGGTGCACTTGATGTTAATGCCACAATTAATGAAATAGAAAGTTGAGACTATCTAGATTTTTTCGGTTGAGTCTGTCTCTATCTTTATGCTGATGGTGGTGGTAGGCTATCGTCCGAGATGACATGGATGGTGGTATAGCTACCAATTTTAAAGCTAATTGGACATACTTGATTCCATCCTATGCATCATTATATTGAAAGCTACAATATAAATTTTTAAAATATGACAAGTTAAAAGATACAAATTTAAGGAGCTAAATAACTAATGTATATTGTAACCTCCATTGTACTCTTGCTTGCTAGTCCAATATACTTTGTTGATTTACTTGGCTCTTAATTGCATACTTACACATAACTACAATTCTCATGACTGATTAGATGAATGTAACATGGTAAGAAAATAATAATGTGGGTTGATGTGAAGCAAATCACTTCGTCAATACTATTTTGTTTCTCATTTGAGGGAATGCTTGATCTTCATTTTTTAAAGGTCCATCAGAAACTTGAAAATCAAAATCAATATATCATGACATAATGATGACAAAAAGCCATGATATGTTAGCCAAATATTTTTTTTGTTAGAAAAATACCTTCTTTGGTTAGTTTGATAAATTTTCTGTATCTTTTCACTTTTACATATATATGTTTGTTACTCTCCTTTTGAGTCAACTTGCATCCCTCACTATAACAGTACTTTTATATTAAACTGGTCGGTAATCTCTTTGGTTTTTGTGTTTTCGCATGCATAGTTGTCCATAAGCTACTCCACCACTTTATGTATTATTCTCAAAACATGCTTGTACTTATCATAAGATGCTGAACAAATTTCAACAAATTTATGGCGTTGCTTATATACGTCATCATAATGTTCAATTAGCCCTATGATATGATATAATTTGAAGATCAAGACAATGAATATAGTTGCTTAAAATCTTTTTTACCATGATAAAAAATTAATTTATATTGCTACTGAGCTTTGAAAGGCATTGGTTGGGAGACAGCCGAGCTGGAGGTTGGTCAAAAGATGAGATGAGGAACATCACTGGAATCTATAACCATAAGTCTACTTATTGTAGATTGTCCAACGAAGAATCCTTCGATACTTAAATTTGTCTAGACAAAAGATCCTTCGATACTTAAGTTAGTCAAAGTTTAGAGAACGATAGAAAGGGAAAAAACAAGGAAAAGAATTTTTGTCTAAAACAACTTAGCTAAGGATCCTTTCCTCCCCTATTTATATAGAGGGAGATTCATTAGCCTTTATGCCAAATTTTTTGAATTTAGTTATGGCATTAATGAGCCTAAAATATGGGCAGTTTTTATATTCTTAATGGGACAACTATCGTGGATAATTATTGTACCCATGATAGTGGATATATCATCCCATATAGATAAAGGAAATGGTCCAGAAGATTCCACTAGAACCGAACAGCCCTTAGTTTGTTACGTTGTCACTAAATGGTCGAAGCATCAGCTTGATTAATAATCAAGATTGAGAAAGTCACTTAGATAACCGAGGAGGTAGATCAGTTAATATCTGAGGTCGAAGAATTTGGTCATCTCCATAATAATATATTGAGATGGAACTTTGCATAGAACATCTTGTTGATTAAGCACACATAATGCATGTTTACATAAAATGCTCCTAAGTTGAAGGAGCAACAAATGCATATAAACTCTTGTTGATTTGTATTGTAAACGAACACCTTAGTTTTTGCTCTGCATATTTTGGTCATATTTCCTTGTCATCTATTCCTTAAATTTGTAAATAATGACTATGGCATCTTCTCAAAAATTAATGAAGAGCTACCATATACCATTAACCCTTCACATCATCTTGGAATTTCTCGAATATACAATTGTATAAACTTTGCTCAATTACTCTTTTAATATTAGAGGTATTACTTGAAAGTCAAGGGAGCCTCTACTGGTAGGAGGTGAGTAAAATACAAGGCTTAGGAGAGTGTGGTTCCACCTTGTATCCATTAACCTCGTCTTGGAACTAGGGAATGCAACCTCTTTTAAGTACAGGTTTTCTTGCTTAACCACCATGCATGATTTAGACCAGGTTTGCCTGATTGGTAGTAGATGGGCCATGCCGCAGTTGAAAGTTCTTGTATCATGATTGAGACACAACCATGCCTACAAGACACTTAGTATTTATATCTTTTGTCCTCCTATTTTTTATTTCTTTTTGGCTTGTAACTAGGGGTGGATATGCTGCATGGTTACACATTGACCATTGCAAAAGCTTTATATGGCCATGGGCACACTACTTAAACCATATTAATTTTCATGTGCTGGTACTAATTTCATCACGATCTTAAAACTTCTAAAATTGGTGTAGGAAAAAAATATAAAAATGAATTGATCTGAACTTCATTTTTGTATTTTATCTGATTCATCTTGTATCTTATCCAATTCAAATGAATAATTATAAATCAATATAATGTAGCGATTTGAGGGGGGGGGGGGGGGATTCATGAGCAGGTTTATTCTATACGATAATATAAATGTTCTTAGAAATTAGCTAAGCATATATAGAGCCATGGACTCGATATTTCTATATACATAACGTACGAATGGATTTGAACTTATGAGACTGATAAACATTGAAGAATTTGAAATCCTATAAAAATAATTCCTTACATTATTGATCATAATGGTTCCAATTTTTCCCTTAGGTCTGTTTTGTTTAACAGAAAACTTGGGATAAGGAAAGGGAAAAACCATGAACAAAAAAGAGTTCAAAATTTCTTAACATATGGAAAACCTCTGTTGTTAGAATTGTATGAAAAGATAAGTTCCCGGAATCCCAAATTAGTTGTTGTTAGTTGTTTTCGGAAGCTGAAGAGTCAGATTTTGTCCGATAGATATATTTTTCTCCATTGCTCTCTTTGTTTCTCTTCCCCGATCTCTCTATTTCTCTTCTCCGAAGTTCCGAAGCTTTTTTTTTTTGATCAAACCAAAACCTTCTTCGCCGATCTCTCTATTTCTCTTCCCTAAAACCCTGAAGCTTTTTTTTTTTTAGTGAAACTGAAGCCTTCTTCCCGATCTCTCTGTTTCTCTTCCTCGAAGCCCTCGCGAAGCTTTTTTTTTTTTTTGATTGGACCAAAGCTCTCTCTTATGTTTTTCTCGAAGCTTTGAAGCTGAGTGGGATGTGGTCCCCCTTTTTTTTTTATCGGACCTTTTGTCAAAGCCGAGTGGGCTGTGGACCTATGGTCTCGTTGCTTTCGCATGGTTCCATTGCTTATTGTTCATTCACCTATGGCATAACCACTTAACTCAAAAAAAAATAATGATAAGATTAAGTTTTTTATTTTTTTGGAATAGTTTTTTTTAATAATTTTTATTTTTTAATAGGGATTGGCTTACATACTTTGTAGTGGGATTGTGTACTATTATTTTATTGAATAATGGCACTTAGAAGAAAAACTAAAGTTGTGGATCCAACTTGGAATCATTGTAAAAAATTTGAACATAGTAAAAGGGGTGGTGGAAATCGATTATATCTTATATGCAATTATTGTAACAAGAGTTTTTGGGGAGGGTGAATAGAATGAAAAAATCATCTTGCGAGTATATGTAATAATATTTTTTCTTGTGCTTAAATTCTTAAAGAAATTTAATTTTTTTTAAAAACTTATTAGGGGAGAAAGAAATAGAGAAAAAAAAATTGGTGATGATGTTGAGTACAAAGTAGATGAGCCAAATGCAAAAATAAGAAAGGACACTATGTATTCATTTGTGATGAAAGGAAGGAGAAATGTATCTAAACAATGGACAATGAATGAAATGGTTTAAAAAAAGAATTAGTAGTTAGGAATATTTGTAAATTTTTATATGGACATGTATTAGCATTTAATTTGATCAAAAGCTCTTTATTTGCTTAAAGGATAAAATCTGTTGGCGAATATGAGAGGGGATTGAAACTCTGCTCTTATCATGAAGCTAGAGTTATTTTTTTGAAGAAAAAGATAGAAAGTGTTAATGAATGTTTGATGAAATATAAAGATGAGTAGAAAAATGGATGTTCAATCATGTTCGATGGTTCTTACAAAAAAAAATCATATTCGATGGTTGGACTGACAGAAAAAGTCGGTCTATTACTAATTTTCTTATGAATAGTTCAAGTGGGATTATATTTCTCAAATTATTGGATACCTTTAATGTTAGTAAGGATTCAAATAAGTTGTTTGAATTACTTGACAACTTAATAGAAGATACTGGAGAGAAAAGTATAGTTCAAGTGGTGAGAGATTGTATCTTTGCTTATGTTGGTGCGAGTAGACTCTTAGAAGAAAAGAGAGCATTTTTTTGGTCTCTATGTGCAACCTATTGTTTAGATTTAATACTTAGTGATACTGAAAATATTTTTCTTTTTTTTAATATACTTGGCAAGACGAGGTAAATTATAATTTATATTTACCATCACACTTAAGTTCTTAGTTTGTTTAGAAAATATTCTAAGAACAAAGAATTGACAAGACCGGTGATTACTAAATTTGCAACATCTTATCTCACTTTGAGAAGCATATTAGATAGGAAGATTACCCTAAGAGCTATGTTTGCCTCAGAGGAATGGGCAAGAAACACTTACGCATGCAAATTTGAAGTTAGAAAAATTCAAGAATTGTATTGAGTGATCATAGATTTTGAAAAGCTACAAAATATTATTTGAAGTGTATCCTTTAGTAAAAGTGTTGAAACTTATTGATAGAGATGCAAAATTGGCTATGGGTTATATTTATGAAGCAATAGATAGAGCAAAGGAACAAATTGATAAAAATTTCAATAATATTAAGAAGAGATATTATCAGATTTGAGAGATAATTGATATTCATTAGGATTTACAACTCCATAGACCACTCTATGCGGCAGTTTATTATCTTAATCCCAAATAGATCATATTTTTTTTAATTTATATTATTCTATTAATAAATTTTATTATTTTTAATTTAAATTTATTTTTTGATTCTTGATCTTTATGTTTTAATATGATCCTAATTTTAATACGATGCTAAAGTAAAAATTAGATTATTCAAGATAATTGAGAGGATGTATTCGGATGTTGAGACAAGAGTCATCATTGATTTACAACTTGAAAAATTTAGGAAGGCTGAAGGTTTATATAGGATAGATATGGCGGTATCGATAAGAAATAAAAAAACTAAATAATTATAATTTAAATTTTATGAATTTATTTTTATTTGTATAATTTAAATTTAATTTATCTTATTTTATTTGTCTAGTTCTATGATGAGAGAGTTTTAGAGAATAGTGTAAAGAATTTCAAAGGCTAGCAATTTGAGTATTAAGTTTTACTTGTAGTGCCATCAGATGTGAAAGAAATTGGAGCATATTTGAGCATATTCATTCCAAAAAAAGAACCGTTTGGCGCAACAAAGGTTGAATGACTTGGTGTTTGTCAAGTATAATATTCAACTTGAGATGAGAACAAAAAAGACAAAAAAGGGGGGAGATGTATGATCTGATATACTTATCAGATATGAAGTCGAATGATGAGTGGATAACCGAATAAGAAGAGCCATGCTTACTGGATGACGTGTCTTGGTTAGATATAAATGAATATTTTAATGTTGATGAGAGACCAAATAATAGGAAAAAAAGAAAGGTATTCAAATTATTTTCTAATTTTTTTTTAATTTTTAATTTTTTAAATAATTGCATCATTTTCTTATTTGACCTTGTTGATTCTTAAAATATTTTTATTGGATCAAGGAACTTAAATATTGATGGTAAAGGTAAAGGAAAAAAAAAAATTGTCGAGGAAGATGTTGAAGTAATAGAAGATGATGAAGATAATGAGGAAAAAGAGGAGGAAGACGAAGAGATGATTATGCCTGAAGATGATGATGATGATGACAGCGGCGGCGGTGATGACATTAGTCTTGGGGATGATTATGATAATTGAAGATTTTATTTTAATTTTTTTGAGTGAATAGTGAATTGGTAACACTTAATATTTATTTTTTATTTATATTTTAGACTTAGTATTTTAAATTTACCTATATTTTTTGAGCATTCATTGATTAATAGATGGGTATACATTTTGATTATGCTTTTATTTTAATGTTTCTTAAGTTATTTTGTTATACAAATAATGCAATATTGACCATAAATTAATTCAGACCCATATCTCTTGCTATGGAGGCAAACATCTTTCTATTTAGATGATATGATCATCAAATTTATTATACAAAATAAAGTATTATTATATTTTTTAATTATTTTTATAATATAAATTTTATTTTTATTCTAATATCTATCGTTTTATAAAAAATTAAATTTGTTACTGAACCTTACGATTCGAGTCACGATTCAAATTAAGATATGGACGATTCATGAGTCGAATCTTGATTTGATAACTATGTGGAAAACCCATTACTGTCTCTCTCTTTCTCTATATCCATCTATCTATCTATATCGTTCACAAAGTTCCGCACCATCTAAACATATGGAAAATTCAATTTTCAATGAAAACTTTTTTTGCTAGTGTTTTTTAGTGCAACCAAACTGACCCTCAAATAATGTCAGAATTCATAACTTGTGTTAAGAAAACAAGTCTAAGATTAAGGACAAAAAGTTATCCACCTAAATGGAAATTTTCCTAACCAATCAGTTTGCCACATGGATGATTTGTTATGAGCTTGGTGGAAGAGCGCATCCAATCCATTAGCAAATTCTGGGCTCATCTTTTCTTGTTTATTGAATCTGTAGTTTTGCTTCTAAGAATACTCCACCTTGAACATCCACCACCATATACTTAGTGACCGTGAGTTCGTAGGTGATGCATGCACCTTCTTGATGGTTGATTTATCCCGTGACTAATCAAATCCTTTGGGCCTTGAACTAATTGTTTGGGTTACCAAATCCATCCCCCCTCACCCAAAAAAGGCAAATATGTGTAAAACAAAACCTCTAATTTAGCTTCAAAGCAATTACAATAATGCGCAAAGAAATAAGATAATAAGTCTTGCCTCTTGTTGGACAACTCATTTTATATGAAAACATCAAATTATTCTAATCAAAGAACAGTTTTTGATGATTATGGAGATTCTCACCTGCATCAATGACTCCATCTAGACACCAAATTTAAGGATTCTCAAAGTGACAGCTCTATAACTCTTTGGTATGTTCAACTACGTCATGAAATTTTGGACTGGCTTGTTTTAAATTGCTTCTTGATTGGTGAATGTATTACAATGTTGGATCTACTCTGTTGATCAAATTCAAAGTCATTTTAAGACAGACTTCCGGTGTATACAAGCACGTTCCTGCGGACAAGCACTATTTCTCTTTGAATTCAACCAAAGGGGACTTTTGCAGAAAATATCCATTTTGTTCTTTTGTTTTTCTAGATGATTTGTTTTGGACATTACTGGTGTGATACCCAGCGGCCCAGCCCATTTGGATCTGGTCCAATTGATCAGCCCAAACACTAGAAAGGGCCCACACATACATACATATATATATATATATATATATATATATATATATATATATATATATATATATATAGAGAGAGAGAGAGAGAGAGAGAGAGAGAGAGAGAGAGAGAGAGAGAGAGCGAGCCAGGTCAGAATCAGATCGATCAGATTTGAATTTAGATTCGGATAGATTAAAACTTTAAATAGAGGTCGTACATTAATGATTCAAGTCATTAAATATGATCTATTACCTCAAAACTACTTGCACACAAAAAAATCTTATGATTTGAAGACCCCTATCTTTTAAATCAAGTAGTCAAAAATTGGACGATCTAAATAAAATCAAATTAGATATATTTTTTGATCACTTGATGCATACGCTCAGAGTCTTCAAATCATATGATTTTTGATGTATAAGTAATTTTGAGATAGTAGATTACATCCAATGGCTTGGATCATTGATGTAGAACCTCTACTATCTAATTTTGATCTAAATAGATTTGAGTCCAAATCTGATCGATCTTATTCGAGTCTGTCCCATATATAAATATATATATATATATAGAAGTCTTCTAATGGTAGTCTCCTTTCCTAATGACCCCGGATCGAAGTCAACTCAAAAAAGACTGTTCAAAGCTAGAAAGAACTATAGATTTCGCCTCCATTTAAAGGATCCCACCTCCCTCTTTGAGCTCGTTGACGATCAGCATGGATTCCACCGTTAATATCCTGGTGAAAGTCAAGTGAATGACTTGGATTTTTGCAAGATCTGGAACCTGGTTCATTTCTAAAATTGGGTAATCTCTATTTGCCTAATGTAATTTTGGACCCACAAATTGCTTTAGTTAGTTACTCTTTAGTGGGGGGTCCGTGCTATCTAACCTATTTCGTGTAAAGCTATGAGTCTGGTCCTTGATCTCGGCTCAACCATTGTAGTAAGCCTTATCCTAATTTTTAGAACCAACTTGCATCATTCAAATACTTTTCAAGTGGTGTTCATATGCTTCTTCTTGATCCTTATCATCATTAATCATTTTTCTACTACACCTAACATTCTTGGGAAGCTCTCTCCCTCTCCTGACCTGAATGACTGAATGCTATGTCTCTTAAACTCTTGCTTCTTTTATGGATAAAATAATGTGTTTAAACTTCATGTCATTGATGGTTGCCTCACTGTAGAGGCTGTGGAGAGCCGGCTTAGAGAGCTTGCATCAGACTTGTCTCCTGACATACAAAAGGTGAAGCCACTTCCCAACTTCTGGTCACCAAACTTAGTCTCTGCTTTTGGTAGTTAAGTTTGCTTTTGATCTACTACACAAAAGGTGAAGCCACTTCCCAACTTCTGGTCACCCAACTTAGTCTCTGCTTTTGGTAGGTAAGTTTGCTTTTGATCTACTACCTCACAAAGCACATGATATTTCAGGTGTGAATATGGATCGTAACATCCTTCAATTTCATAAATGGTCCATTTAGATTTTGTTAATGATATTACACAAATGCTGTATCCCAAAGTTTAAATTAGAAGTAGAATGGTTTTGGATTGCTTGCGTTTTTTCTAACTACAAGACGACCATTACATCTAGCTAATTGTGCTTTAGTTGCATCTGCTGAAGTGCCAAATATGTCTAAAGAGTTGGCAGCTTGTGTTTTTGTTTTCAACTTGAAAGATATTTGCAGTTCGGGCAATGCTATTTTTCTTCATGGTGCATTTCAGCTGCAAGATCTTAAAGGACTATCCCTCTCAGCTTATGCTGTATGTGGTACCAAAAGGTCCAAAACAGCTTCTAAAGATCCAGTGAATGTATGATGCTTTTTGTAGTCCTGTGGCAGCTAAGCCCTGAAAAGTTTTGCCTTTGTTTTTTCCCCTCTAAAATCCGATCGACATCTAATACATAAACAATGCTTAGAGTTTTAAAATGTTGCATTTGATGCTGTATGCTCACTTTGTGTTTATGCTCTTTCCTTCATCAAATATGCCTTGCTTTGCTCTTTCTTTATTTTATAGAAAGAAAAATGAGAAGTTGACTTTTCTCTTGAAAAAGCAAGATACTGAGTTGTTTACCATCTTCTTCTTTTTTTTTTTCTTATATTTTAGCTATTCGATCTATATACTTAGAATACCTTGGTTATGATTAATGTTGCCAAAGATATTGTATCCCACTGATCTCTCACCTTCAATATCAGGTCACTTACAAATAAGTTTGTCGCTTGTGTATCTTTAAAAGCAAATATGGATGATTAGATGTTTACATTTCATTCCACCAGTTACCACAAAGATAAGTGGTGCATATGTTGAAAATCTGCTAGAGATATACTTTTACAGGCTACTGCATTGAGTGGACCAGTCCTATACATGTAATTTTATGTTGGTCCATACAAACCATATCACCCAACTTCAGCTTCACAGTAATCTGGTAGCTGGTTCATGTGATTTTGCTCATATAGCACTTGATCATCATGCAGTGTGTGATGTGTGATGTATGCCTAAACCACTACTTAAGAGGTCTTTTGCATCATAGAATTTTTTTTTTTTTAAAAAGAAATGGTAAATATCATTTAAATCAGCCAAAACTAAGTTACAAGGAAAATTTGCAGATGGTTGAGAGAACAATGTTAAGAGAAAAACCGCAAACTTGGCACTGGGGACAACATGTGTAGGAGAAATATTTGAAATTTGAAAAAGAATAAAGTACTTCTACCAAAAGCTTAGAAAGAACTTGGGTGTTTAATAGATACCAAAATTACAGATTTGAAAAATATTTTTCATTCATTAATTCATTTTTTAAAATTTTAAAATAAGCATCAGGCAACAGGAAGAATAATAATAATAATTAAATAATTCTTAATTGTTAAGTGCTGAATGAATAAATCATGAAAATTATAGAATTCATAGACCCCTAAAAGATTGCTATAAATTTAATTAATGAAAAGCAGCTTCGAGAACATTTTCTTTTACAAATACCTTGCAACAAAGCTTGATTTGCCAATAATAACCGTGAAAGGGATATTCTACCAAAGTCAAAGCTTTTTAGATTACTGGTAGAAGCATCATCTCAATGTAGCAATCAACTTTTTACACCACAAGCTAACAGATCGCACTGCATCAACTTTGTTTTTTTTTGGTGGAGATGTCACTACCATCCACTGAATTCTAATAACTTTCTGTGTCTCATTATTCATTATATTGTCTATTTTCTTCGGAACTTGCTTCGAAAAGGACATGATCATACCTTATGATTGCTCCGAAATTGATGCGTTTGAGTCCTGATGTGAAGATAGGTGAATTTGTTAGAAATTTAAGTGGAACAGGTTAGATTATCATCCAATATAACCTGCCTATGTAGGGTTACTTTTTTGGGACTATGAGTCATAGCATGTATGACAAATATGAGATATTGTTTGAATGAAAATCTTTCACAAAGCCAGTATGATTTTAGTACATCATAGTACTTACTACTCTCAAATTCAACCATGGCTACTACCAAGTTACGTGCATGTAATCTCTCCCGTTGTACATGCATTTACTACTTTCTCTATGCTCTCCGGCCTATGTTTAAGGATTTTATCGTAGGAAATGCCACAAGCTGCTATTCAGTCAAATGAAAACTTTCCTTGTATCAATATTATCATGCCTTCGACCCAAGATTTTAAGTCGAGATCATGGCAACCACCACGTATTTATGAAGATCTCTCCCCACAAACATGCAAAGTATTTTAAACAGATATCAATACGTTATAGTGGTATTAATAAAAAATTTAAATTTATTAACCAAACCAAACAATATCCAAATTCAAATGTCTTGCATCAAATGAAGTTTCACTAAAAATAATAAAAATAAATCTAAATTCAACAAAATTGATAGTGCCAATCTACCTCTAAAATTTTCTTCCAAAAATGCCCATATTCATAATCAATTATCTGAGTCTGAAAAATTTTTAAAAAAAGTGATGAGCTTGATAGCTCAGTAAGTAATGAATATCTCTACTAGACATTCCAAATATTATCATATAAAAGAGATGATGTTCGAAAATAAATACGATAAAAATATATATTTCATACTGATTCAATGCAAATCATATATACATAATCATAAATCTGATTTGAAACAAAGCACATATAACTTAAAAGTCTTAACTACGACCATACTTATCCCCATGGCAAGACCCAGAATAGAGTGTCAATATATAACTCCCATTGGCAGGATTCCAAAATCAATGTACAATCCTCATTGGCAGGATCCAAAAATCAATGCACCATCCCCATTGGTAGGGTCCAGAATCTAATATACAATTCTCATTGACAGAGTCCAGAGTCCAATTCATAATTTCCATTGGCAGGGTCCAGAGCATAGTTAGGTTGAGAGCATAAAATCTGATCTATATCAAAGTATTTTTGCAACATAACATATAGATATCATAATTTTACTGAACATATATATATTCTATAATAAATCAATAAATCATGATATTTCAAAAATCACTTTTCATTCAAAACATAGTTTCATAAATCATTCATAATTCAAAGAAACTAATTATTTACTTTTAAAATAATTATGAAATATATCGAGAAGATAGTTCATTACTTATTTTTCATAGAATATTGAAAGAACATATCAATTAGCTTTGAGGAGATTCTTTAGAACCTATTATTTAAAATTATATTTTTATATTAATTCTAATTTATAACTAAATCAAAATAAAATTTTAAATCAAAATTTTACTTAAAATCAAACTGAAAATTGGGTGTGTTTTTCAAATTAGATTTCTAGGTATAAAATCAAACTAATCATGGGTCTCTAGTTTCACAGATCCAAGAAAAGAAAGAGAAAAATATTAAAGAAAGAGAACAATCTAGAAAGGGAAAGGAAAACTTCTAGAGAGAGAAAGGTAGGATTCAAATTCAGAGCAGTGAGAGAGAAAAGAGAGAGAATCTTTCTCTCTTATTTTTTTTTGCTTCACAGAACAAAGGACTTACATCCTCTTCTTCCTTTCTTCTTCAATGGACCAAGGGCATCTTTTTCCCCTTATTCCCAATGCCAAGGAGGTTCTCCTCTTGACTGGCAATGCTCGCGGCCGGAGGAACAAGCCACGGTGGTGACCATCGGTGCAAGGCTGATGATCGGCTACGGCAACCAATGGAAGAAAATCAAAAACAAATGGGAAAAACAGGGGATCCTGAAATCAGATTTTTTTCAAGAGATTTTCAGCGGCAAATTTAGCAAACATTCTAGCTTAAAACCTATGGAAGAATGAAGGGAAGATGATTAAAAGATTTACCTGATTTTTGGATGGGATTTGATCTTGTTCTTAATAGCCAAAACAAAAATAATCTACTAAAAAAATAAAAATAAAAGAGGAAAAAATAGAAGGATCAAACGATGATTTTTGGTGAGAAAAACTAAGGGATTGAGGCATGTAAATAGTCCTCTAATAGGGAGGATTTAGAGATTGATTTGAGCTCTATTTTCTAATGGTTTTATGATTAGATCTTTGGTTGGAGAAGAACTCCTTCAGAAATTCTTCCATGAAATTCCTAGCTCTCACACGTATTTCCAGCACGTGCAACGCATGTGCTGGCTATTTATCTTCTTTTACTTTTTTTGTGAATTTTCTTTGGTGCTTTAAGATTTATGCTTTAGGTAGGATTTAGGTATTACATTCTTATCTCCTAAAAAAAATTTCATGCTCAAAATTTTTTTTGCTTAAGTCCTAAAAAATTAGGATAAATTTTATCTTAAGTCATAGTCATCCTCTAATTTCAAAATCGAATCTTTCATCATAATATCCTACAAACCAAATTTTTATTTTGATTTTCTTAAAATAATTCAGACCACTATACTTTCACTGCACACTCTGATTCAAATTCATCAACTCAGTTATATCAAATTTAAGTTTCTAAGTTTATATCATAGTCGATATAAGTTATTATCTCAATATCCCTAGTGTCTACCCATCTACTTATTCCTGATTTCGTGTCATTACTTATCCACTTATGCTCTAATAAGTGGATAAGTTGTTCTGATATCATATAAATTGTCAAGCTTTCAATTAGAGATTTTGAGCCGAGATCTTGACAACCACCGCATACTTATAAAGAACTCTCTTCATAAGTATACAAGATATTTCAAACAGATATCAATGTATTATAGTGGTATTAATAAAAAATTTAAATTTATTAACTAAATCAAATAATATCCAAATTTAAATATCTTACATCAAATAAAGTTTCACTAAAAATAATAAAAATAAATCTAAATTCAACGAACTTGATAATGCCAATCTCACCTCTAAAACTCTCTCCCAAAAATATCCATGTTTGTAATCAATTAGCTAAATCTGAAAAATAAAAAAAAGATGATGAGTTTGATATCCCAGTAAATAATAAATATCTCAACTAGATATTTCAGATATTATCATAAAATATGATATTTAAAAATAAATAAAATAAAAACATATATTTCATGCTAATTCAGTATAAATCAAATCTTTTCAAATATTTATATATATATACAATTACAAATCTAATTCGAAACAAAGCATATATAACTCAATAGTCTTATCACGACCATATTTATCCTTATGGCAGGACTAAGAACAGAGTGCCAACATATAACCCTCATTGATAGGATCCAAAATCTAATGCACAATCTCCATTGGCAGGGTCTAGAGTCCAATGCACAATTCCTATTGGCAAGATTCAAAGTCCAATGTACAATCTCTATTGGTAGGGTTCAGAATATAGTTAGGTTGAGCGCATAAAATCTGATCTGTATCAAAATACTTTTGCAACATAACATATAGATATCTTAATTTCACTAAACATCTGTATATTCCGTAATAAATCAATAAATTATGATATTTTAAAAATCATTTTTCATTCAAAATATAGTTTCGTAAATCATGTATAATTCAAAGAAACTAATATTTACTTTCAAAATAATTATGAAATATCTTGAGAAGATGGTTTATTATTTATTTTTCACAGAATATTGAATGAATAGATTGATTAGTCTTGAGAAGATTCTTCAGAACATATTATTTAAAATTATATTTTGATATTAATTTTAATTCATAACTAAATCAAAATAAAATCTCAAATCAAAATCTCACTTAAAATTGGATCAAAAATTGTGAGTATTTTTTGAATTAGATTTCTAGGGTAAGATCAAACTAATCATGAAAAATAGATCTCTAGTTTCACAGATCCAAGGAAGAGAGAGAAAAATATTAAAGAGAGAGAGAACAATCTAGAGAGAGAAAGTAAAACTTTTAGAGAGAGAAAGGTAGAATTCAAATTCAGAGTAGGAAGAGAGGGAAGAGAGAGAATCTCTTGCTTTTAATTTTTTTTTCTCTTCTTGGAACAGAGGACTTATGTCCTCTTCTTCCTTTCTTCTTCAACAGAATAGGGGGATCTTCTTTCTCTTGTTCTAGGCGCCAAGGAGGTCCTCCTCCAGATTGGTAACACTCATGGTTGGAGGAGCAAGCCACAGCAATGATCGTCGGTGCAAGCCCGACGATCAGCGATGGCAACCGATGGTGGAAAATCAAAAACAGATGGAAAAAATAGGGGATCTTGAAATCATATTTTTTTTGAGAAATTTTTGATAGCAAATTTAGCAAAAATTCCAGCTTAAAACATATAGAAGAATGAAGAGAAGATGATTAAAAGATTTATGTAATTTTTGGATGGGATTTGATCTTATTCTTGATGGTCAAAACAAAAATAATCCATCGAAAAAATAGAAATAAAAGAGGAAAAAATAGAAAGATTAAACGGTGATTTTTGGTGAGAAAAACTAAGAGATTGAAGCCTTTAAATAGACCTCTAATAGGAAAAATTTAGAATTTGATTGGAGCTCTATTTCCTAATGGTTTTATGATTAGATCTTTGGTCAGAGAAGAACTCCTTCGGGAGTTCTTCCATAAAATTCCCAGCTCTCCCACATATTTCCAGTAGGTGCAACGCACGTGCTGGCTATTTTTCTTCTTTTCTTTTTTTTTTGTGGGTTTTTCTTTGGTGCTTTAAAATTTTTCCTTTAGGTAGGGTTGGGGTATTATAAATACAGTTCTGGAATGGTAAATCTTTGATTCTATCAAACCTTCGGATGCCACATTGGTCAGAGGAAATCTTTACATCATTGAGGAGATGGTTTCTAGCATTGATCTTCCAAACTCCATATTTTATAGAAGATTTTTTATTATTAACAAACGTGAGAGATGTGATCTCTGGTATGGACAAATAATGTGTTGGCAAGACTTTATTGTTCAATAGCTAAAAAGCTCCTGAAATATGTTACAATTATAACATTGGATTGAAGTGCCCTAATTAAGGGGCCACTGCTATTCATGTAACTTTGAGTTGGTGCAAATCACCCTAATTTAGTTTCAGCATGATCTACATGATCTAACAACTTTTTCACATACTTTTACTTGTATAGCATACTTGTGTAACATTTGACGATCATTCAATATCGCATAATTAGAAAAGTCTCTTGCACCATAAAGTAGATCTTTTTTTCTTTTTTGTCATCACCAGTGGAGCATATCGTTTAGTTGAACCATATACTTACAAGATACTTCTGGAATTCAGTCAGCAAAACTACTAATGTTGTAAGAAAAAATCAAAGAAATTTAGGAAATTAGTTACCAGTTCGGTGTCGGAGAACAATATGGATATGGGCAAAGATGTGACCATTTATAAAGGAAAAAGGACAAAAAGAAAAATTCAAAGTTTTTACCAAAATCCAGAGAATTTAGATAACAAATAACTACTAAAACAATGACTTAAAAAAAATCAAAAAATAGTTGATACATCATAAATTTTTTTATTTCAAAATAAGAATATGTTACGAAGAATCTTTCTAAAAAGAGAGTTTTATTAAATCGAGAATCATTTTAAATAAAAATTTTTGATAAACTTTATATTTATCTAAACTATATGATAAAGATAAGAGTTGTAAATTGATTTATCTAGAGCCTGATTGGATCCGTCCATTGATCTAAAAAGTAGAAAAGGAAAAGACTTGGAAGCGTGCTAGATATATATGGTCCAAAAATAAATTTTCGACCCTAATGCTAATGTTATCAGAATTTCTATCCCAAAATATGACCAAGATATCTTCCCTTGGAGCACAATCATAGAGAGGGCTGACAATTCTTCTCTAATACTCAGGAATAAAATGAAAAAAAGAAGTAATGGAAAGAGAGAGAGTTTGCATAGGCTAAGACTCTTGGAGAAAGAGTGAAAGATATCGCTGATTTTTTTTGGATACCCCACGGGCTAGGATTTGTGGTCTTTTATAGATTGTGAGTAGACATCTACAGATAGCCATTTGATTGGCGGACCACTAAGGAAGACGACCAATCAAGCAAAATATGACTGCTTGAGATAAATGATCATTTAACCACAAAGGACAGCAACTAATCAACAAACAAATATGATAAAATATAAAATATGATGAAATAAAAAATAGTAAAAAAATAAAAAAATAAAATATGATAAAAAATAAAATATTAAAATATCAGTAACCATCGCACGTGTGCATCACAAAGTCGAAATGTGCTGTCGCATGGGTGTGAAATATAAAATCCACACCTCCCCAAAGCCCTTCAAGCAAAGATGGGCAAAGAAAGTTTATAAATGCAAAGATAGATTTGTCATTTTCAACGTAGGACTGAAAACTTTACAAAGCTTTAGGGGTTTAGGAGGGAAGAAAAATTTTAAATTTTTTCTCCAAAATTCTAATAATTTCTCTTAAAACTTAATATTTTAAAATAAATAATAATGATTATTTTAAATCAAATAATTAAAATTTTATTATTGAGTATTTATACTATGCAATGGGTGAAGTATTTAACCTCACTTAGTAGTTTTCATTTGAAAGAATCAGAATGAATCAAGTCTTGAACTACGGTCTTTTGACTTAGACTTTAACTATTACATATATAGTACAGAAGGATCTGTTGCAAGGTTGCGTGTTATTGGGCATGCATAAGTATCTTGTTGTTCATGAGAGCACCTAGGATTTATCCGTTTTCTCTAGCCGTGGTCATATACAGAAGCTCTCATACATATGAGCCCTCTAAAGATGTGTGTAGAGTCACAACCCAAAGAGAATATATCTTAGATCTCATTCAAAGCTTTGCTCTTCCTTAACATCTATATAGGAGCACTAATCACTATAAAAATGGTGTAGATTAATCACTTCTATATATATATGTGTGTGTGTGTGGCCCACACCTAGCTAGCCAATTAACTTGTTATTACTATATTGAATCTCCTTTAAGGGGTCTCCTATCATAGAGATTGGATTCCTATTGCTGGAAGGCTCATTAAAGATGGAGTCCCATCCCCTTTGATAACTCTAGAACTTTAGTCCTATTTAAGTCTTTACTAAGGTAACTGACAAGATTATTATCAGTTTTTATATAAGATAAAGAAATAATGCCATGGATTTTTTTGATTTTTTACAATCTTTTGTTTTACTTTTATATGTCTGCTTATCTTTTGCAAGAATCAATTTCAACTTTAAAATCACAATGGATCAAAACATGAGGAATAGAAGATGAAGTTAATGTAATTTCAGATAATAGATCTTTAAACCATTCAGCTTCAAAGCAGATAGAATCAAGAGCAATAAGTTCAACTTTCATTGTACTTCTAGCTAGTATGGTTAGTTTGGCTGATTTCTAAAAAAGAGTACATGACAAAGAAGGAATATATAGCTAGAGGTGGAATTAACATCAAATGAGTCAAAAATCTAATTGACATCACTATATCCTTCCAATACAGCTAGATAGCCAAAAAATTTAAGACAATATGAAATAGAACCTAGAAAATACATAAAGACTCTTTCAAGAGCAATCTAATAAATCCTACTAGGATTACTAGTATGTCAACTAAATCTAGAAATAGAACGAGCAATATCAAGTCGAGTTTGATTGGAGAAATACATGAGAGATCCAATGAGTTGAGTATATCTTTCTTGATTTAGAGATTTATAAAAGTTCTTCAAGAGTTGGATAGAAGGATCAAATGATATAGAAATAGGAGAAAAATCAAAATAACTAAATTTATCTATCAACAATTAAGTATAATGAGATTGAGATAGAGATATAAAATCAAAGGATTAAATGATTTTTATGCCAAGAATTAGTTGGCTTCACCTAAATCTTTTATATCAAAATAATGGGAGAGAAATTTTTTAACATTATTAATTAAATCAAAGTCAGAAGATAGTATCAGAATATCATCAATATAAAGGTAAAGAAGAACATATCGATCATCAAATTTTTTATGATAAAGATAATTATATATCAAATTCATTAATTTGAAAATTCTAAGAAAGAATGATACTATGGAACTTCTCGTGCCATTATTTATGTGCTTGCTTTAGCCTATAGAAAAATCTAATAAGCTTACACACTTTATGCTCTTGTTCTGGCACTACGAAGCCTTCAGGTTGAGTTATATAGATTTTCTCGTCAAGATCTCCATGGAAAAAAGATAGTCTTCACATCCATTTGATGCACAAAGAGTTTATGGATGGAAGCAAGACTAAAAAGGACATGGATAGTGGTAATGCTAGCAATAGATGCATAAGTATCAAAAAAATCAATAGCAGCTTTCTGTCCAAAATCTAAGACTGCAAGCCATGCCTTACACTTTTCCAATGATTCATCCACATTAAGTTTCTTTCTAAAGGTCAAGTAAGAGGTAAATCAGTAAGGATTCAAGTATTGTTTTCAATAATGGATTCAATATCACCATTAATTGCCTCCTTTTAGAAAGAAGCATCAGAAGATCTTATAGCTTTTTGGTAGGAGGTAGGTGTATCCTAAACTAAAAAGATAAAGAAACCTTTATCCAGAATCTTTTCGATCCTTACCCTCTTGCTCTTTCTAGGCTCCAAAAAAAGATCAAATTCATTAGATGCAAGATTATTAGGGATCAGAGGACTAAAAATCTAAGTTGAATTAGATAACATATAAGAGTCATAATCAGATATGGATTTAAGGTTTCGAGTCTTGAAAGAAAATATATTTTTAAAGAAAATTGCATCTCTAGACTCAATAATCGTATTGACAGATATATTACTGAAATTAGAATAAATAACAAGAAAATAATAAGTATTACTATCAAGGAAATAGCCAATAAAGAGTTTTATTTGTCTTAGATTCAGGAACAACAACTTTGACTAAGCACCCCCAAACTCGAAAGTAACTCAATTTGGTGTATGTCCCTTCCAATACTCATAGGAAGTCTTTTCTTTATTCTTTGACAAAATTCTATATAGGATAAAATGTAAAGTCAAAAGAGCTTCTTCCCATAAATTTTTTGGAACATCAGAACTTATGATCATGGTGTTAATCATATCCAATAGAGTTTTGTTCTTCCATTCAACAGCACCGTTTGATTAAGGAGAATAAGGAGTAGGTACTTCATAAATTATACCATAATCTTAATAGAAGATAGCAAATCATATGATAAATATTCATCTTCTCTATCAGACCTTAGGGTTTAATCTTTTTTTTAGTTTGATTTTCAGTCTCAACATTGAAAACCTTAAATTTATTAAAAACTTCATCCTTGGTCTTCAGGAGAAAGGAGTGATAATATCTAGAGAAGTCATCAATAAAAGTCACAAAATAACAACTACCTCCAAGGATTAAATTTTTATAAGAATCACAAACATCACTATGAATTAATTCGAGTTCAAAATTTTTTTGAGGGCAGAATTTCAAAGATTCCCAAATTTGTTTGGATTTAGGATAGAATTTACATTTAGGTTTATGATTAATCTTGAATTTAGAAATGAGATTAAGATTAAATATTATTGAGATAATTCAACCGACCTCCGACTCTGACTCTACATCGGCCCTATAAATACAATACTCCGACTAACAATTAGTTGACCGACCGACAGTCGGTTATTATCAACCAACAACGGACAACCATGATGACTTAGTTAATATCCGACTGATGACCATCGACATATCAGAGTCACCGCTTGATTTTTATTCGAATCTTCACGACTACCGACCTACTATTATTACCGACATATGTCAGCTTATCTTTTCACGATCGCATAAAGCCAGAATGTGCAGAATCTACACATCTAACCATTATAAATGATTATCGACTACGTGTCATGGTCATTAGTGGGTATAAATAGTCTATTAACTATACGATTATGGCTCGATAATTTAGTGTCATAAAAAGCGAGATCACGTGCTCGACGGTTATACCTGAATCATCTATAAAAGGAAGATAATTGAACAGTATTAGCAAGACAATTTTGGATTGAGACTCTGTCATTTCAAATATTCTTATCTACTGTTCACCACTCTCTACTGACTTAAACATCGGAGGGTCTTCATCGGATATAATTTCGATCTGTGAGGACTTCATTTTACAGGTGCTCTTCATCGACGATCGGTGATAGGAGATTGGTCACAACAGATTGATGCACCAGGTAGGAAAAAGGATACAAACAACTATGCCAAAAATCAGAGCTCAATACTCGACAGGATCAGTGAGACAGTCTTTCTATCAGAAAGATGTTCTTCCCCCACCTCCAGTGGCAGAGTCCAGTTCTTCGCGTCCTGTAGTTACTACGAATACATAAATTGTTGCACTTATACAGCAAATAAAGGTACTAACAGAGGTGGTTCAAAGCCTCCAGTAGCAGCAAACTCAGCAACAGCAATAGCTGTCGATGGAGGAGTCGGTAGCTTAGACAGTGCCATCTAGGCACAGCCATCGTCCATCACGGCATTCACCCTCCTCTTCTCTAAAGCGATGACCGTCTCAACACTCTCACCTAGATGGACAGCCACATTCTCGGCACTCCCATCGTTGCACCCATCATTCATAATATTCTCTCTCTCCTTCTCATGCACATAGTATCAAGAAGGAGAAAAGGAAGTGGACACCTTTCTGCTTCTCCATCTTCAAGCTCTTCAGGGGGTTCTATCCCTGGAGTTTCTCAACAACGACAGCTTGATGACTATGAACACAAGTTCAAGAAGATCGACCATCGATTGACTCGACTTCAAGTGAAAGATCAGAAGTCCTCCAACGACTATAATTTTTATACTGCCCAGCCTCTCTCTCAGTGCATCTTAGACGAACCAATTTTGTTTCGATTCAAAATACCACAGATGGAGCCATATGACGGCTCCACCAATCCGATCGATCATTTGAAAAGCTATAAGGCTCTCATGATGACCCAAGAAGCAACCGATGTCCTCTTATGCATTGGCTTTTTGGCAACTATTCAGAAGGCTGCTCGAGCCTGATATTCTGAGCTCCAGTCAGGGAGCATTAACTCATTTGAGCAGCTCGAACAATCTTTCGTGGCCTACTTCAGCACTAGCTGAAGGCCGCCACGAATAGGCAGTCTCTTCTCTATCAAGCAAGGTGAGACAGAGATGTTGAGGGATTTTATGACTTGATTTAACATGGCCACACTTAAGGTCAGGGACCTCAATAAAGATATGGCCATATCGACCATAAAGAGAAATTTAAGGAGATCCAGATTCACTTATTCTTTATATAAAACTCTCTCTCAGACCTATGCTGAATTTTTAGAGTGCACGTACAAGTATATTCGTGCAGATGAAGCTACTTCTGACTGACGTTAGACAGACAAAAAAGGTTAGAAGAAGAAATAGAAGAAGAGTGAAGCTCCGACTGAATCAAGTCAGCCAAATACCAATAAGTGAGTTTCACCTCAATGACGAAGTTCGAAGCTAAATAACTATGGCTGATATGACCCTTATACTCTTCTTTTGCTCTCCGTACACAGATCTTGATAGAGATCGAAGGAGAGGAGTATTTACGACACCCCCCGCTAATGAAAGCACCATCGAGGAGCCATGACAGAAAGAAGTACTATCGATTTCATCGTGATCACGATCATGATACCGAACAGTGCATCCAGCTCGGAGACGAGATAGATGTTCTGATTCGATGAGGCTATCTCAAAAAATTCTGATGTGATAGTCCGACTCAATCTCCCACTGACCAACAACTTTAGCCACAAGTTGAGGAGACACTCAACAATCGACCAATGATGGAAGTAATCAATATGATCTCTGGATGATAGAAGAACTGGAGGGCAACTTTTGATAAAGAGTCGGTGAAGAAACAATGACTAGATAATGTAATTACTTTTTTGAAAGATGATGTTCAGAGAATTCAAACTTTTCATGATGATACTGTCGTTGTTTCAATGACGATAGCAAATTATGATGTAAAAAAAATTTTAGTTGATAATGGAAGCTCAACAGATGTTTTGTTTTATTTGGTTTTCTTCCGAATGCGACTACCAAATGATCGACTTAGGAGAGTCTCAATACCATTAGTTGGTTTCACTGGAGATGCAGTTATCGTGGAAGGAGAAATTACTCTCCCACTAACTGTCGAAACAAAACCATAACAGCTATTCTATTGACATTCACGATTGTCTGAGTTTTCTCGACTTATAATGCCATACTCGGATGATTTGAACTTAATACCCTGAGAGCAGTAGTCTCAACATATCATCTATTGGTCTGATTTTCGATAAAAAATAAGATCGAAGAGATGCGTGGAGATCAACAACTTGTTCGACACTATTTTCTAATCTCCACACAGAATAATCAACCTAAAACTCTTTGTCCGTTGATAAATTGGACCAAAGAAAAAATGAAGAAAGGGGTGAACCGATTGAGCAATTGATTTTTATCCCACTAAAAGAAGAAGATCCTGAAAATACGGTCCAAATTGGATCGCAGCTGTCTGATCCGAAGCGACAGTAACTAATAAATCTATTAAGAGTAAATGTCGATATTTTTATTTGATCAGCTACTGACATGTCAGACATTCTCTGGAGGTAATAACCCATCGGCTAAATATTGATCTAAAGGTTAAACCGATTAGACAAAAGAAAAGATCTTTTGCTTCTGAAAAGCAGAAGGTCATCGATGAAGAAGTCGACAAGCTCCTCATGGCTGGTTTCATCAAAGAAGCAAACTATTCTGATGGGCTCGCCAATGTAGTAATGGTAAGAAAAGCCAATGAAAAATGAAGAATCTGCATCGACTATACAAATCTAAATGAAGCCTGTCCAAAAGATAATTTTTCTTTGCTAAAGATCGATCAGATAATTGATGCAACATCGGGACACCGACTCTTAAGCTTCATTGATGCCTTTGCAGGCTACAATTAAATTCGGATGGCACCTAAAGACGAAAAGCATACAGCCTTCGTAACCGATAAAGATATCTACTGTTATAAAGTAATGCCTTTCGGTTTAAAAAATATCGGAGCTACTTATCAACAGTTAGTCAACAAAATATTCAAGGTACAAATTGGATGAAATATAGAGGTCTATGTAGATGATATGTTGGTAAAAAATTCTCAAACTACTGATCATGTTTGAAATCTGGAAGAAGTCTTCAGCATACTTCGACGACATCAGATGAAGCTACATCTGACTAAGTGTACATTTGGGATAACTTTTGAAAATTCTTCAAATTTTTTATGTCACAATGAGGAATCGAGGCCAATCTCAAGAAAATAAAAGCTATCATCAATATAAAGCATTCAAGTTCTAAAAAAGAGATACAGCAACTTAATGGAAGGATCGTTGTACTCAGTCGATTCATCTCAAGGTCGGCAAAAAAATATTTATCTTTCTTCAAGACTTTAAGACCAGCAAAGGACTTCACATGGTCAGACGAGTACCGACAGTCCTTCGAAAATCTAAAAAGATATTTGAAATCTTCATCGTTACTTACAAAATCAAAGATTGGAGAAACTCTGTATCTTTATTTGGCAACTTCAACAGAAGCAGTTAGTTCGGTACTCATCCAAGAGGATGAAAATCGAATTCAACGGTCTATCTACTACACCAGCAAGGTACTTCACAATATTGAAATAAGATATTTAAAGACGAAGAAGATGGTCTATGCTCTAATCATATCATCGCAGCAATTTCGCTTATACTTTTAAGCACATCCCATTGTCATCTTGACAGACCAGCCGTTGAAGGCGATTTTATACCGCTCTGATACTTCAGATCAAATGACAAAGTGGACAATAAAACTTAGTGAGTTTGACATCCAATATCTCCTACATCCATCGATAAAGAAACAAGTGTTAGCTGACTTCGTCATCAAATGTACTATACCTGACAATAATCTTGAGGATGAATTGAACGACAAAATAAAGCAAGCTACAACTCCCAAGTCTGAATCAATATCGGTATGGATAAGACATATTGATGGAGCATCTAATGCACAGGGCAGTGAAGCTGGTCTCATTCTCACTAATTTTGAAGGGATGGTAACCGAGTATGCCCTTCGATTCAGTTTTAAAGCTTCAAATAATCAAATCGAGTATGAAGCTCTCCTAGTCGGTTTGAAGATTGCCAAAGAGCTTGACATCGATAATCTGAAGGTCTTCACTGACTCACAATTGATTACCGGACAGGTTAAGGGTGAGCTTGAAGCCCGAGACTCCATCATCATAAAGTATCTTCAAAAGATGAAAGATCTAATATTAATCCTAAAATATTTTGAAAATTTTCACATCCCAAAGACAGAAAATGCTCGAGCCAACGTACTTTCTCGACTTGCAATCACTTCATTCAACTCGCTTAATCAGACATTCATTGAATGCCTTGAATAGCTGAATATCGATAAAGTCGAAGAAGTGCTACAAATCATGATGAGTCATATTGGATGGATCCGATCATCCAAACTTGACTAACGAAACACTATCAATAGACCCTTCAGATGCCAAATGACTCAGATGGATAGCCTCGTAATATATTTTGATGAATAGCCACTTTATAAAAGGTCGTTCTCTCTTTTCTTACTAAAGTATTTAGGACCAACAGATGCTGACTATGCACTCAGAGAAGTTCACGAAAAGATTTGTGAAAATCACTTGGAGGGCAAATCTTTGGCTTACAAAATCTTACGACAAGGATATTATTGGCCCACCATGAAAAAAAATACAGCTGAACTTGTTCGAAGATGTGAACCATGTCAGAAATATGCAAATATATAATACCAACCGGTCAGTCAATTGACATCAATTGTTGCACCATGGCCCTTCGCACAATGGAGAATAGACATACTCGATCTTTTTTCTCCGACATCTGATCAAAAAAATTCATAGTAGTTGCTATTGATTACTTCACCAAATAAGTAGAAGCTAAATCTCTGACACAGATCATTGAAAGTAAGATGGAAGACTTCATTCAGAAGTCAATCATATGCAGATTTGGTCTACCACATATTATCATCATCGACAATGATCGATAATTCGACATTCAAAATTTCAAAGAGTTTTGTATAAAATTTTATATTACACATAAACTCATATCAGTCACCATCCACAATCCAACGATGAAGTGAAAGTAACAGATCAAACAATATTGCATGGACTTAAAATCAGACTGAATGAAACTAAAAATCTCTGGATGAAAGAACTATATCCAGTCCTATAGACATACTGAACAACTCTTCATATACCAACAGAAGAATTGCCATTCAATCTAGTTTATAAAATAGAAGCGATGATCCCACTTGAGATCGAATTACCATTAGCAAGGGTAGAACAATACAATTAGCAAAGTAATTCAGAATGTCGGAGAGCCGATCTAGACCTACTTCTAGAAGTCTGACAGCAAGCTCAAGTTCAGCTAGCAGCATATCGACTATTATAATTATTTATTATTATATAATGTAAGAAGGTCAGATAATTTTTTTTAATTTTCCTAATTCTAATTCTTCGGAGGAGAAATCTAGCTCGATGTTATAATTTAAAAGTTAAGCCTAAGATCTTCCATCCAGGAGACCTGGTCCTTAGAAAGGCAGAAGTCTCAAAGTCTTTAGACCAGAAAAAATTATCTTCAAATTGGAAAGACCCTACAGAATAATTGAGACACTTAGATCAAGTGCATATTGACTGAAAACTCTTGAGGGAATAACTATTCCTCGAACGTGGAATGTTGATAACTTAAAGATGTATTATTAATAAAGTTGTTCATATGTACAGTGCTCAGAATGAAACATTAAATTTCATAATCACAAAAATTTCGGCCAACTACAAAGTGATATTAGATCGATACAGTCAATTTCTATCGACTATATTTCAATTTTCTACTATAAAAATTGATACACTAATTATATCTCGATTTTCACTGTAAAAATCGATATATTGACTATATCTCGGTACCGACTATATCTCACCTTTCCACTATAAAAATTGACTCTAATTGAACTACTATTTATGCTGACTTGATTTTAACTAAACGGAATACTATGCCAATACAATCCAGATCGAATTGAAACTATACCGACTTGACTACAGTCAGTCGAAGGATATTCGACTTGCCATCTTTTATCAAATAACTAGACATACTGACTTGACTATGGTCAGTTGAAGGATATTTGGCTTATCATCATTTATCCTAATACCTAAAAGGTAAAATATGTCAATTGAAATTTGACTAACGAACAATTCTACAATTACTACTGAATGTTTGATTTGCTGATCGATATTCGTAGTCAAACTATGATTCTACAACATTGCAAGTACACAGAAAGAAAGAAAGAGTTTGCACTTGAAAAAATTCTTTCATTCATTGAAAAGAAAATTATAAAAATTGGATCAAAGTTCGATTACAAAATTCTTTCAATTATAAAAAAAAATAAAAATGCTACATCGATCACCAATCGTTGTCTTCATCTCCTTGCTCCAGCACAGCATCGACAACTGGAACAACTTTTGGTGCAATCAGTGCGTTGTCTTCGATCGGTGCAGCTCCTTCTTCAGCAGCTTCATCTCCGAATCAGGAGGAATGATGCTACTCAAATCCAAGTCTGGGTATAATTTTTTACTGCATCTCGACCATCCTCGTACCCGATGCAGTAGGATGCATATCCATCTTGAAAATTTCTATCTTGAATTCTTCAAAATTTTTGAAGTTCTCGATGGTCAGACTCAAGGCTTCCCTCACCGACTCTGTCTCAGCTCACGTGGAGGCCGACTCAGCATCAGCTAGTGCCAACCTTTGCAGGATGGCCCAATGCCTTCCGTGCTCCGCTTTCAATTCCTCAATACATCCATCCCTCTCTCTTCGAAGTCGATGGATGGAGTGCTTCTTGCTCTTGATCCGTGACTCAAGGAATGAAATATTTTGATGAGCCGACTCAAGTTCGGCTCTGAAAGACTGTAGGTCGGCCGTCATTTGGAGATCTACTCCATAAGTTTCTTCTTCCATTCAGTTATCGCCTGAAGTTGTTCGACAGTAGTATTCTTTTCGACGGTGATGACTACCACCTTATCCATTCACGATCGACAAAATTAGCAATCTCTCGATAGCCGCTCTCTAGATCGTGCATGTCATGCGTCCACTGAAGGCAGAAGATAAATCAAATCAAGTCAGATAAAAAAAAATCAAAAAACTTACCTCAAGTATCATCGAGTAAAAGGAAGAAAATATCTCAGCGACAGTCCGATTCTTCCTATTCTCCCGATTAGTTGGGAGAAGAGCAGCTTTGATGAGCCACCTGGCGAATGTTGAATTGGCCAAGGCTAACTCCCCTCGAAGATCCGAATGTCAAAAAGAGTTTGAAGGCCTGCAGATGATCCATCATCAGCTGAAGTCACTAGCACCTTCCCCGATCTCCAATCGACAGTCCAGTGCTTGAGAATGATGGGAAGTCGGAGCTCGACTACGCTCGAGAAGTTCCACTGGAGGAATGGCTGGTGCAACCGCAAACTGCTCAGGTTCGACTGCACTCCCGTCCCGTCCGAACCTTTACTGATGGACCCATCGATCATCGATGGTACTGTTGCAGCTTCATCCTCTCCCACCATCCATCTTCATAAATGGTACTCAGAAAGCATTGTCACGATTGATAATACCAAGACTGGTTTGAAAATCATCTCCGCAGAATGTCAGATTCCCTCACCAGTGGAGTAGTGGCCCAACCCTTCTTCGACGGTTGAAAGGGTCTAGCTTCAGTTGCTGTGTTCTTCTTGATAGCATGCGAGTGGATATCGATAGTCGACACTCATGCTCTTGGCTGCATAGCTGCAATCAAAACAAAGAGATCAGTATAAAGTTAGAAATAGATAAGAAAGATAAAATAACCGACTATGTTATACCTAAAGAAGTGACCGAACTAAGTCCAGCATCGTAGAGAGCTTGTTCGATCATCAGCTCTCGTTGCGGTGGAACTATCATATCCTTCAGTTGGAGGAAATCTTTTCGATCATTGGCCTCTACCCGATTGTTCTCGTTAGGGCCAATCCTTAGATCACCCCAGCACGAATGAAAGCCCTAGGGAGAAGAAGAGATGAAGAAAATTGGTTCTTCCATCCATGAATGAAGATGGAAGATCGGTGATAAAAGAAAGGCTTTTCCTTGGGTTGAAGAACCACCAATTCTTAGCCTTCGGATGAGGATGAAGGATGAAGAAAGTTTGGAAAAAGAAGGATAAGGAATAGTCAGTATAAACTGACACAACAGAGTAAAGCTGATGATCAGTCAGATGGAATTCGAGGCTAGCTGAGCAGAACAGAGGTTATAATAATCAAAAAGATTCTGGACAACTTCCAAAATTGAGAATCGAAGATCGATCCGAAGGTCCTTGACATAAATTGCAATATGATCTGAGGAGGAGAATTCACCTGATCGTCCAAACCAGAAGTGAATAGCTGATACTACTTGGGATACAGTATATTTTTGAAGCCATTCAACATTAGGCCTGATAAGGAAGAAGCTTCTATTTTCGGACCCAAAGAAGAGTCGTCAGTCGGATTCTCCGACCGATTATCTCGAGAAGAAGAAGCTTTTCTACTAGCCATGAAAAATGGAGAACTAGGAAGAGAAAAAAAAACCCTAAAGGGAGAAAAAAGAAACCTGAAGAGGAAGAAGGACTTGACTGAAATCAAGGATGGAGCGAGAAACAAGACCCTGGAGCTCTAGTATTGGGGCGACCTTCTAGTAGAACCTTCTGTTGCAAGGATGGCGACAAATGCAAAGTAAAGTCTGAATGCAAGTGACTTTATATATATAGGACCCATCAACAGTCCAGATAAATCGATCGAATCAGGATTCCTCCTGATGTTGACACGTGGCGACATCAAGACCGATCATTATCGGACGGTTCGATGCACCTGCTCCCAAATCATACCACCTCATCGTTATCCGTGAACAGCTCTTACCCAATGATGTTTGGACACATAGCCAAGATCTACTAGTTAGAATCAAATCGTCCGAATATCTGGGTGCCAAATTATCTTACCAAAATGACAGTCCAATGATAATTTTATAGCTATCGAAGCAATAAAATAGCTAGAGATCTCTCGTATTTCAAAAATCATAAAGGCCAGCAGCCGAATCGGAGCTCGAAGTAGCAGTGATATGACAACTTCTTTCATCCAATGTGACTGACCACATGATAATATACATGTCAGGCCACCTTGAACTTGAGAGTGGGAGATAATTGTTGGGACAATTCAATCGATCTCCGACTCTGACTCTATATCGGCCTTCTGAACATAATACTCTGACTAACAATCAGTTGACTGATCGATAGTCGGCTCTTATCAACCAACAATAGACAACCATGATGACTAGTTAATATCTGACTGATGATCATTAGCATATCAGAGTCACTGTCCGATACTCATTGGATCTCCACGACTACCGACCTACTACTATTACCGACATATAGTCGACTTATCTTTCCACGATCACATAAGGCCGGAATGTGCGAATCTACATATCTAACCATTATAAATAGTTATGACTACATGTCATGATCATTAGTGGGCATAAATAGCCTATTAACTCTATGATTATGGTCGATAATTTAATTTATAAAAAGCAGGATCACGTGCTCGACGGTTACACCTGAATCATCTATAAAAGGAGGTAATTAAATAGTATTGGTAAGATAATTCTGGATTGAGATTCTATTATTTTAAATATTTTATTGCTGTTCACCACTCCTACTGACTTAAGCATCGGAGGATCCTTGTGGATACAATTTCGATCTGTAAGGACTTCATTTTGCAGGTACTCTTCACTGGCAACAAGCGATAGGAGATTGGCCGCAACAAATATCTTTTGAATAGATTTGAAATGCTTCCATGCCAAACATCATAGGATTCAGAATTCAATGTACAATTGATTGAGAAGATCTAAAAAAAATTTTCATTAATCAAAGAAGAAAATATGTTGAATTTGAACAATCCTTCAAACACAAATCATTTACCAATAAATATATCATCTTTAAAATTATAATCTTATTGGATTCTAATACAATCTTATATCCTAATTGTACTAATAAAGATTCATTGATGAGATTTTTTCTAACGTCAAAAATATGCTGCATATCTCGAAGGATGATATTCATTCCAGATGTAAACCTTAGGTTGACATTACTACTGCCCAAAATGTTAACTGTTCCATCTCTCATCATTACACTTTCTATACTTAGTCTTGATAAGAGGAAAAGAATGCTCTATCAGTGCAAATATGATATTGGCATCAAATGTAATCACTAATCAGTGATCTTATAGGTAAAGTTAACTAATGGAATGAATGATACTAACCTAAAGTATGTTTGGTAGGGGATGATATTTCACATCACTCCAATGATGCGAGTTAGATGATATGATCATCTTATTGACATTGTAAAATCTATCCAGTAATGAAGAATCCAATAATAAATTCGATGATAGCATCACTGTATTTTCAATGTAATGATGCTATCACCATACATATCTTAAGTGATAGCACATCATCGATATTGGTTATGTGCTAAAGTTATTTTGCGACAAAAATATTTCTAGTCACTAAATTAGAAAGAAAAAAAAAATCTTAGTCACATCTCTTTTTATTTATCTACTAGATGTCTATTTTATTTTTATTGATGGATTTAGTTAAATAGCATAGATATTATTTATTTATTTATTGAATATCTATTGTATTTTTATAGGTAGTATGTTTAATTGGCATAAATGGATCATACTAAACTCTTCATACTTTCTTTTCTTGATTTTATTTTGATGAACTAAATCATTCCTAACGGACAATTCTAATATTGATGGTTAAAATTGACTAAGCCTAGCCAAGCTCGCTTATATATAATATTATCATAATATTATTTTAATAGCCTAATCAAAATATATATCAATAATAATAATAATAATAATAAATATTATTATTATTATTCCTATTACTATATATGTTTTTGTGAGTTATGATGAAGAATATTTAATCAAGTTGTAGAATAATTATTACATACTAATATGTAAGACTATTTATGATATTTTATACATTATCACTACTACTACTTGGTGATATACCAAACATAATGAAGTTCTATTCTAGTGATATATCAAATATTGTGATCACACATCACCACAGTATTTGTATATCATCCAGTGCTAACATCATCTCGAGATCACATCACCTCGATGATCACATCACTGGTGATGTACTAAATAGCACCTAAATGTTGATGGTTCGCCTTCTACCATATTGATCATAGGTTTGGATCGAGATTAGTTCTTCTTCTTCTTAGTCATAATCTTTTTTTTTTTTGATAAAAGCATTGATGTGCAAGGTGGTTGTTTCGGCCACAAATGAAGCAGCATCCTCCATCGACAAGTTTTTGGTTCTCTATGGCTTGAGAGTTAGAATTTGGTCTGGTTATGGAATCAACTTCTTTTCCTTTTACCTTTGGTTTTAAAGTCTTTGGATCTAAAGGTTCGATTCTGGACTTGGTAGCCTTATCTCTTAAGTTTTTACTCTAAATTTTGAGATTCGATCAGATTTATTCTCGCTTTCATTTGGTTTTTCTTCAACTCTTTAATTCGTATTAATTTTTTATTCTAATGGCTTGAATCATTGATCAAAGGATAAGGTTGGCCTAGGTTTTTCTAAGATCATATCCAAAATTGATCCATGAAGGTGGAAGCATATCAATTAGACAACATATTTGATAATTCTCATCTAATGTCAAGCCTTTTTATAAATATCTTAGACCGAATTTTGGAAATGATGGATTTGATCTTTTATAGGGACATTGTCTACCATCTTGAAGTTACTAAATTCACTAATAGTAAATCTCATGACCCCATCATTATCTCTACTATACACATCTTGTAGGATAATTCAAAGTTCCTTAGCAATCTTATATTTTCTATAGGTTTCACATAGGTCATCAAATGACAACAAAATATTCATATTTACAATGGAATTCAATTTCTTCTGGTGATTTATCAGTTTTGAGAGTGTCTAAAGAATCAGCTAAAGAATCAGATGATCTAGACGAGGATCTTGATCTAGATGAGGATGTGGAAACATCATAAAATAGCTTTTTTTCAATGGCAGTGATTAGGTCAAGTATAGTTAACCAGATCTCAAGTTGTTTCTGCCATCTCAGGAACACATGACCATTGAACTTTTCAGATTTAAGGATCAAGGTTTCCTCGACACCCATTGATGTATGATATAGGATTGCAAAGAACTTGATTTAGGAGGATTTGAAAGAGCTGCAAGTCGAATTTAATAATTATTAGGACTCTTCATTTTTAGAAAAAAACAAAATATTTGAAAAAAAAATAATGTGGTAGTCGGCCTCTATTATACAGAATAATAAAAGTGATAGAGTACTTGCAATAACAATAATTTATCAATATTTATGAAATTCAGTCAAATTTAAAATACTAAAATCTAGTATTTGAATAATGAAAATCAAAACATAAAGATCGTATTTGCCTTAGAATATTAGGAAGCATCCTTCTGAAGAGATTTTATCAAATAGAGAACTATTTAAGTAAAAGTTTTTGATAAACTTCAGATTTGTTTAAACTATATGATAAAGATAAGAGTTTTAAATTGACTTATCTAGGATCTATTGGATTGGCCTATTGATTTAAGAAGCAAAAAAGAAAAAGATCCAGAAGCATGCTGAATACTATCCTAAGGCAAATTTTCAACCCATCCTAAGATAAATTCCTGACCCTCATACCGATGTTATTAGGAATTCTGTTTCAAGATTTGATCAATATACCCTCCTTTGGAGCACGATCGTAGATAGGGCTGGAGTCCTTCTACAATACTTAGTAATGAAATAAAAAAAGAAGCGATGAAAAGAGAGAAATTTGCATATGCTAGGATTCTTAAGAAAAGAATAAAGAGATCGCCGATTTTTTGGATACCCCATAGGCTAAGACTCATAGTCTTTTATAGATGCCTGCAAACAACTATTTGACCAATGGACCATAAAGGAAGGCAGTCAATCAAAATAAAATATGACTATCTGCAAAGGGAAGCAACCAATCAACCACTACTAGAATTTAGGTTTCTAGCGATAAAAAATTTGATTACAAATTTTTTTTTTTTTCATAAAAATTTTAATGACCACAAATATTTTTCACTAAATGGTCACCAAAGTACCATGGCTAAATTTTAGTGATCAAAAGATAAATTCATCAGAGAAAACTACTATATTTAATGACGAAATATAAATGGTCATTAAAGATAAATACTAGTGATTAAAATTAAAAAACTAAAAAATGATAACTTGATAAAGAATTAATGACTAAAATTAAGTTTTAATGAGGATTTAATATCATTGCTAAAAACTTTTTATGACAAATTTATATTGATCACAACAATGTGATATAATTAGTGATGGAATAAAAATGGTTATTAAAGGCAAGCATTGTGACAATTTTTTTCTGCGGCAAAAGATTTAAAAATCTTTTAACTTAAGATCTATTAGATATTTGTTTACTACCTAACCATTAAGACAATATTAACTTCTAATATGAAGTCATAGTTTATTATATTTATTTAAAACCTTTTGTATTATAAAATATTTTCATTTCAAATATATCATGATATATTTTATTTTTTACTAATTATTTTTTAATGGCAATCTAATCATCTTCTTTTTCTAAAGTCTTTAAAAGTAGATAATTTATGACTTTTTTATTTATACTATAATTAATAAATAATAGTATTTAATATAGAATATTTTTTAATATATTTTATTTAAGTTTGATTGGTAATCTAAATCCTTAGTTAAAACGATCTCCATGAAAGTTTTTAGTAATTATGTTTTAAACTATTATCTGATTTTCGTATACTGCTTCTAATATTGATAATGCATTTCATAGTAAAAATTATTTTTCTCTGATGGTTAAACTATTTTAACTCATATAATTTATTCATTAAATAGATTGGATCACATCAAGTTGAAATTAAATATTTGATTATCAAAAAATTCTAACTAAATATAAAATATGTAATCAATTTTATTAAATTGAATTTTAATAGGATGTGTGAATTTCAATAACTTAATATATTTGAAAAATCTATCAAGTTTTCAATCAAAATCATATGGTATTAGGTACATCTTATCATTTTCTAATCTTATTCCAATTCTTATGATGATTGATTTTATTTTTACAATATACTAAGTATAAAGTCAATATCCACATCTTATTTTAATAATTAATATATATATTATTCAAATATTATAATAATTAATATTTTTTTGATGATATCATTATTTCATCATAGAATTTTAGTAATAACATAATGATTGATACTAAAAATATAGATTTTTAATGATGATTCCATATTTTCATCCATTAATATTATATACCTATGGTGGCTATTTTAACATATAATCATAAAAGAATATACTTTAGTAATGAAACATAAAATCTTATTAATAATTGATTAATATTTATTTTAATGATCATTTTATCAGTTCTCATTAAAAGATATATACATATAGTGATTATTTTAAAATATAATCATTAAATAAATAAGTTTAATGATGAATTATAAAATTACACTAGTGATTTGGCCAACATCGATGTTGATACCAAAATTATAATAACATAATATATTGTCACTAGAAATATAGATTTTTAATTACTACTCTATAAGTTTCATCATTAAAATATATATTTATAGTTATCATTTAAAATATCATCATGAAAGAGATAAGTTTGAGTAATAAATTATAAAATTATCACTAATGAGTTTATCAAAATTAATTTTGATGCTCAAATTAGTTTTCATCATAAAAAAATTTATTTAATGATGAATTATTTATAACAAATAAAAAAATCGTCACAAAAGATATATATCTTATAACAAAACCTCATTTTGTCATTAAAAATATTAATCAAAATAATTTATTATGATCATTTTTTATTGTCATCATTAAATATGAGACTTTGATGACTAGATTTATGTTTCGCCACTAAAAATTTATCAATAAAAATCTAAATTCTTATAGTAAATAAAAATTATGATAAAAAATAATAAAATATGAAAAAAATAAAATAATAAATATAATAATGAAAATAGAAATATTAAAATATCTACAACCATTGCACGTGCCACACCACGATTTGCATATGCTAGTCAAGCCAGGCCGAGCCATCGTATACATATAAAATATAAAATCTACATCCCTCCAATGCTCCCCAAGCAAAGGTGGTAAGGAAAGATGGTTATAAATGCAAAGATAGATTAATTTGTCCCTTTTTAATGTGTGATTAATTAAAAACTTTACAAAGCTTTAGAGGTTCAGGAGGGAAGAAAAATTTTGAGTGTTCCCTTCAAAACTCTAACAGAACGAGGCAACCCTGGTAACAATATCATTATTAACTTTGAGGCATTTGCTAAATTGAATAAAATGATAATGATTGGTTGAGTTCTTAATGAACTGGATTATCTTTTATCGTGACTAAGGAGAAAAACGAAATATCCTTTTTATTGTGGTACCTTTCACCCAATTTTAAGTGGCCAATAGTAACCATGAAAGGGATATTCTACCAGCCAATCTCAAAGCTACATGTATTGATTGGAGAACCATCAACTCAATGGAGCAACCAATTCTTTACTCCAAAAGCTAATTATAAAAGTCACCACCATGGTACCATCAACCGGCTTTGGACAAACCTTCTGCGTTCCTGGGGCCATTATGGTGTCCATTTCATTTCAGAGCTTCCTTCCAAAAGGATGATGTTAGATTCTTGACAGTCTCAACCACAGTTTCTTGACTTCTCCAGATCAACAGACTGATCGATTGTGGGGGACAAGGGGAATTTTATACGTAATCTTAAGCACTTTCGATATTCCATATCTTTCACCATGGACCACTGTAATTGGTTCAAACAGAAGACATCCTATTTTTTTCCTTTTTTTTTTTTGGTACATAAACAGAAGACATCCTCTACAACTCAGAAAAGGGATAAGGGTCCAAAAGCTATTATCATAATTGAAATCCACTCTGCTAGTTGGTCATGTGGTACAAGGGAATTGATGTTCTATACCATAACTAGGGCTACAGATCAATTTGAGCAGCTCGAGCATATTTGATTGGCTCTGAACTAATTTAATTCAAGTTTGGAAACAACCTAACTTGATCATGCTAGATTCAGTAAGACTGGAGTTGCTAAAATATAATTGATGCAGTAATTAGTATATAAGAATTGAATCAAGCTTAAACCAAAATTAAACTGAGATTGAAACAAGTCCAAGAGGAGATAGTCTAGAACTTTAAATTAAGTTGAACCAAGCTTGAAACAGACTTGAGCCAAGTTCAATTCAAGCTTGATACACGCATGTATTGATTTTAAATCAAAAAATTTTATCAAATTGTTTTAAAAAGTTCAAATTTAGCTGGAGTAAAAATTAAGCTTGAAGTTGATTGATCCAATAGCTAAAAGTTCAGACTTGCTTAGTATTAATTGAATTGGGACCAAGAAAAAATAGTTCTATCATCTATGAAAGATGTTTATGATTCTTTTGTTAAAGACAAATTCATAATTTCATAAGAATTAAGTTAGCCAAATTCATTATTTCATATACTGGAAAAAGGTATAATATATAAGGCACATTTCATATTGATTCTTGATAAAATATAAGTTTGATCATATGTTTCAATCTTGAAATTAACTTCAAATCCACTCCAGTTGGTTCTAATCTCGATTAGATCTGACTAGATTGCACCTCTAACGGTTATCAACCTTCGAACTACATTTACTTTACTTGAATTTGCAGCAATCCTTCCTTTTCATGTGGCCAACTCGCGGTTGAAAAAAAAAAATCATAATAAATTTGGCCCCTATAGCATTATTTTAAATTAGATCAATCAGACCTATATGGTGCTTGCATATGGCACCTCTTGAATCTACCACCTACCACATATTACACCAGTTTTCATAAATTGAATCCTTCTCCCCATGCCATGTCATAGAAAGGTTAATTTTCCTCATTGATGCGTTACAAATTCCAAGTTTCACGGCAGGATGCAACACAATTTTTACTTTTGTTCAAATAAATGATTACATCAATGTCAGACATCCATGAATAATGATCTATTTGGCAAGGTTTCACTATTCCATAGTATAAAAGCTCCAATGTTATAATCATAATCTTGGACTTCCTCCATGGGCGACAGCTATGCATGGAAGTTCATGTTGCTACATATCACCTTGGTTCTCATGATTGTGGTTACATGGCACTTGATAATCATTCAGCTGGATGGTGGTTGTCTTGGATTTGGAATCTAGTTCATCTTTTGTTATGTCTTTTTCTTTTTCTAAAGTGAACATGTGGAAACTTGGTTTTCTTTTTCTCTTTTCTGAGGAAACTGTTCTAATTTGATGTTTCTGGGAAATTATGTAATTAAAGTCATGTTTTGACCATCTAATCTATATTAAAAAAAAAAAAAGAAAAGAAAGAAACCTCACTACAAGAAAGCTCTTTGCATAAAGTAGATATCTCTGAAGCATTAATTCTGCAGTTAAACCATATAGTCATACAGTAGTTTTGGAATTCTATTAGTTATAAGGAAGAATGGAAGAGGATTAAAGGATAATAACCACCAATTGGGCATCTAGGGCCAATATAGAAAATGACAAAGATGCGAAACCCTTCTTTTAAAAAAAAATCTCAAACAAATTAAAATAATTAGAGAAATATAAATTTTGTTGATGTACTCAAATATTTTTAATTTGTTCAGGAAAAAAAATACTTTCAAAATTAAGCATGAGACAACAGTAATAACTAATGCAAATACTATCGAAGATGATCGGAATATATAGATTATTGATTAACTTGAGAGTCATTTCATGAACTAAAATTTTGTAAAAAAATAAACCCAAAATATAATATTATAAAGTAAAAACAAATCTTCCATCCTAAGACATTTTGAGGTACATGTTAAACAGTATATTAAAATAAAAATATTTTTAAATCTCAAGGCCTATTACATATGCATGGTTGCGCAGGGCGAAATTTAAGCTTGAGGCAAGCAGCTCCCATAAACCTAATGCTAGTCCTAGCATCGTCTGTTGTAATTATGCATGGATCTAATTTAGACCGCATCTTTCCCATTGGGTGGACCAATCATCCTAAAACCTACACGAGAGGCCACCTGCATCATGTCATACAAGTACAAATTCCCTTCTGGAAAGCATGATAGAATGATAGAAACTAGGCTTGGTCTGGTACATGTTCGATTCTTTCTCTATGTCGTTATGTTGGATTTGATATCTCTGCTAAGTGTTTCATGCTAGCAAGAGCACATAATGCCTCTCTCATCTGTCCATTTTCAACAGCAAATTTGTGACCTTATCAATGGTTGGTGCATGAGAAATTATACGGTTACCCTATGCATCATAAGGTGCGTATATGTAGCCAAAATTGCATGATTTGATCTTCGTGACCGCGAACAAACCTTATCTAATTAGGCTAGCAAGTGGACATGCAAGAATCCAGCTGGATCCATTGACTAAGTAGTCCTTGAGTTGATCAAATCCAATCTCCATTTTAGGGTAACTCCAAACCTATTTGTGAACTTTGGAAAGAAGAAGCCCCTGATCAGAAATATTAAATATGTTCGATGACTCCTATCTGGGAATCTCATACTTAAAGAATAAGAGGACATGTCCCATGCAATCAGAGACTAGATATTATGACAGTGGAATAAAATGATAAAATAAAGCAGGATGCCTCGGGTGGATGGATATTGGTCGAGGAGACAAGGACGTAGTTTTCTAAGGATGGTATTATATGATTCATACACAGGTGGTTTTCCAAGGATGGCATCATATGATCCAAACTCAGGTGATAAGCTTGACTTTCTTTATATATACACTTATATTTCCTTTTTTTTTTTTTTTTTTTTAACAACATAGTATATACCTGCTTTTCTATAAATTCTATGTCAAACTTTATCATAATTCTCCATGTCAACGTGGTACCTAATTTCTCTCTCTCTCTCATATTTCTGTTAAGTTGCTCATTTCTGGAGTTGCAAGCACGTTATCATCTAATGTATTTTTCTTCTTCGGCAACATCACTTCTATGACTACATGTATGGGAGATAACACGTCTCATGGGTTTATTGGTTATAAATGAATCATTCAGGGTATTTTTTTTTAAAATATATATATATATGATCATTGGCTTCTAAGTTTTTGTCACTATCTATTACGGGCGCTTCACATGCAGCTATCACACAAGCACATGTAATGATCTAATCTGCCCCTTTTATGCCTCCCTACTTGGTGGTATTATGATAGAATAGCAAGAGGTTGGTTGATTGCATGAAAGGTTCCGTGTGCTGGCAGCCTGGCATGATGATAGTGTGGCAACTATTGATTCGATGTCACACCAATCCTCTCAAATATCACCAATCTTTCCATGCATGTCATATGGTAGGAGTATATCATGTTCTATTGCCCATATTTCCTCTATTATTGCTTTTTTTTATTCTATATTTTTTGTGGAAGAATATATATGCCATATATTCCTTCATTTTGTTTCTGAATGATAATTATGCATGGCAGTGCAATTTCAGGTATCTAGGAATAATATGCTAGAAAGATTTTATTACAGAATAGAATAAGATCATATGTTGATGTTAAGATCATATCTTTGGATTGAGATGTGACTTTTTTGAGATTAGTCTAAGTACAATTATTTGTTTGTGATGTCATCTTATATGATTCTTCTCATAAATTATGAAAATATGAAAAGGCCAATAGAAGAGATATGATATAATAAATTTCTCATTTAGTTATATACTGTTTCCTATGGAAATATTTGCACACAATTTTTTAATAATAAAGGCCAACAAAACTCGAATATATTATCTCAAATTCTAAGGATTAATAGCTATAATCATAATGTCAAATGCTGGCTATCAATTGGTGGAATGGTGGTCATAATTAGAACCACTAGGATAATCACATTAATGTAGTCCATATTTGGCTCATGCTAATAATGTCACAAAGCATTTATCTTGTGTTTGGTTAGGATCATGAGAAGGAAGGTGGATGGGATTGAAAGGATGGATAATCACTATGTACCATTTGATTCAAAAAATTTTAAAAAAGATAGTTGAAAAGAAAGGATTGATTATCCACTTTGGCCCATCAATTTAGAAGGATGCAAGAAAGAATAGATAGAGCATCTAAGAGGTAGATTTATGTTGACAAAATTACTTCTTATTTATTTTTTTGATACAATTATAATACTTCTTCACTTTTTCATTCATATTATTTATGTACATTTTTATTTTATCTATACTATTAATCCTATACTATTATATTTTATTACTAATTATTCTAATTTTAGTAAAAAAATTTATAATTATAATTAAATAATTAAAATTATCTTTTATTTTTTATTATTTTTAATTAACTACTGGTATGGAGTTAATTAACTATTTAAATTAAAATATAAATTAACTAGTTATTTATATAATTAATATATAAATAAATTAATAAATTAATAATTAAATTATTAAATTATTTATTAAATTAAATATTTTTATAATTTTTATATAATTATAAATTATGAAGATTATAAGTTTATACGTTTTTTACTTCTTTAGTATAAATAAATATTATAAATTGATGATAATAATATTTTATACCAAAGAATAGTTTAGTAAAAATAGCATACAAATATTATCCATTCTTTTCTTTTATTTCTCCTATACTTAATAGAAGAGAAAATCATTTACATTCATTCTTTCATATTATATCACTAAATATGTAAGAGGATGGATAGAAGATCTGTCCATCGTTCCTCATCTACTCATCCTTTCTCCAATCTATCTTTTGTACTAAACAAAAGGTAAAAGGGAAGAAATCAATGATCAAGATCAAGGACTATAATATAGTAGGATGACTGAAAGCAAATAACAAAGAATAAAGATTAATGGCGTGCCAATGAACTTGTACATGCGCGTGACTAGGGAGGTCACACTTGCTCCATATGGTTTTCAAGCAAGCTTTGTGCTTGATGTCTTTTTTAATTCATTATTATGAATCTAAGGCAGAAATATTAAACAAAATGGGAAACAACAAATCTATATATATTGATGCTTTTCTTTAAGAAATACGATGAGTTTTCTCATCACATGGTTTAAAGCCTGTGGAACTCCAGCCCTTTAGCAAAATATGTTGGCAGATGATTCCTTCCAATGAACCCTAGCAAAGAAATCTTTATAAAAGAGTGAGGACCAAAATAAAGACCACCCGAGAAGCAAGGAGCCACATGTATAGCTAAGCATTGATCCGTACTTGTTTAGCATTTTTCTTCCTCTTGTTCAAGGGACATTTTTTTTTTTTTAATGGTTTGAACATTAATCAATTCATCATGTTTTACGAAACATGGTTAAAAAATTGAATTTGCAAACTAACCAAGCCAAATGTTCACACCTTGACACCTACTTGGAATCTTAATCACAATTTATTATTATTTCTTCTAAATAATTTATACATTGAAAGATCTACCAGTTGACTGGTTATTGGCAACTTCCGACAAGATATCTTATGCAACTTGAACGGCAATGAATAATCATTATCTTCTCGGAAAATTTGTATAGGACCATTCACACCACTCTCTCTTTAGGTAATGAGTAACCACTACGTTCTCAAAAACTTACCATGACCCTTCGTACCACTTTTTCTAAGAAATAATTGATAATACTTGCACCATTATTGTTATTATTATTTTTATATAATAAGATAGATGATAAGATCTCTTTAAAAAAAAAAAAAAAAAAATACATAGACTAGTATCTAATAAATTGTATACAAATAGCATCTGCTAGAACAAGGAATATATCTAATATGTTGAGATAACTGAGTTAAAGAATTGAAATCTAAATTAACATGCAAACTAGTAAAACAATCCATTGATTGGTTGTCCTCTCTTAATACATGATAAATGAAAAATGAATTCAATATAGCAGCACCTTTATTACTTTAAAGAAAAGAAATATGCTTCTACCGGTAGCTCAAAAACGCAAACAATGACGGACCAATGTTATGTCATGATAATTACTCTTTCTTTTGTTTTCGTTCAAGTCACTTTCTGCGTAGATACACAAATCTGAGAATCTCTCTGGACCGTGGCTTTGTCCCCACCCAATGTCATTGGACCAATTCATGGGCACCTCATGCAGACACATCTTTTTAGTTTGTGCTATCAATTTCTGATAAGAAGAAAAGCAACAAGCCATATTTACCTTACTTTTCTCATTTCATCCAAAGATAAGACAGCAAAATCTAAGGTAAAACCCCAACTTAATAACCCTCCACCCTCACTCATATAGGAAACAAACATCGGGTGGGAGAGAGAGAGAGAGAGAGATTACAGCTTGTCAGCATACAACTTCTCCCTTATCTCTCTCTGTGCTCTCTCCAACCTCACTCACTATTTAATTACATGATGCCACGTTTCACATTCCACAAAGCAACGTCCCATCATACCATCTGCCACCTGTTCCCCTCCCACCCCCACACCTCCCTTTCACTGCTGAAACCTATCCTCCTCCCCTTCTTCCCATCCTCCACCGCCCACCGCCGTCAACCTCGCCGGAGACCATATCAGCCATTATTGTTGTTATCCATAGCTGAAGGACTCCGTCCAAAAAAAAAATATTTACAACTAACCCCCTGCAATATTTCTATATACCCTTTATTTGTAATCCAACTCCTTTTCTTTTGCTAATTATCTCCCCAAGCTAAGGCTGAGAGCGGCCTTAACGTCCAGCCTCCACGCGTAGCCGCCGTCATCCATCCGCCAGACGTCGCACGGCGCCGCCAGCGACCCCCTCCCTCGCCGCCGGCTCGCGTAACGCACCCGAACACGGCACGTGAACGCCCGGCACGTAGCGCCCGGCACCATCCCCCTCGTCGCCAGCGCCACCCTCACGTCCTCCTCCTCCGTCCCTTCTTCCTTCCCATCCTCCGCCCCCGGCCCCACCACCATCCTTCTATAAGCCTCGTTGGTCCACGTCACCCGGTCCCACGCGTCGGATATGAAACCGGGACCAGTTTGGTCGGCTGCTAACGCCGCTCTGACGGCCTCGTCGCCGCCGGTGGTGGAAGCCCCGACCTCCCCATCCCGCCACTTGTCGGTCACGCACTCCACCGTCACCCACGACCCCGCCGGCCTCACCGGCCGCGGCGCCACCACCTCCCCTCCCCCTCCTCCGCCGCCCTCAGATCCTCCTTCCCGTGCTCGGAGCCACGCCGGGATCACATACGACACCGCCGGGATCTCCACCGGCGGCGCGTCGTCCTTCCTCTCCGGCGTCTCCGGCATCAGCGACAGCGTCACCGTCGTCCCGGACCCGGCTGCCGACGACTCGGACGAGGACGACATCTTTTCTTCTTTCTCTTCCTTAAATGCCCCTGTCTCTTCCTTAAATGCCCCTGTTACTATTTTTCTCGCTTTCCTTCCCCTTCTACCCTCCCTCCCTCGGCCGCCGCCGCCGCCGCCGGCCTTCCTCTTCGCCCTCCCGGCGGTCCTCATCTCCGCCGCGGCCGCAGGGGCGACCGGCGCCGCCGCCGGCGGCTTCGGCGCGATCGGCCGGAACCTGAGCATAATCCGGCCAACTTTCCACGCCACGTCAGCACGATAATCTCCTCCTCCTTTCCCTCCATACTTCGCGATGCAGCAACCTCCCCTCCTCTCCATCGCCAACTTGCAAATTTCCTTACAATTTTTTTTTTTTTTTTTTTTTGGGGACCTCAAAGGAAGGGGGCGGCAGGAAGGGGGCTTTAAATAGTTGGGGGAAGGTTGACACGTGTCCGGCGTAGTACGTGTCAGGCGAGTATCGGGTACAGCTAGTGGGAGGAGGGACACGTGGCAGAAGGAGAGGGGGAGAGCACGTGAAGGCAACGGTGTCGGAGGGAGAGGGAACGGGCCAATGGGAGGAGGAGGAGTGTCCCAGCCTTCGGCTCCCAACAAGAACACGAAGAGGGGATGCACCTTTGCTTTATACGGGAAAAAGAGGGGGGATTTCGAGAACAAGGACACGTGGACGAATTAGGATGGGCGAGAGGTATTGGTTGCTATTATTAGGGGTAGCCGGGTGGGGAAGGGAGACACGTGCAGGGGTTGATGGGGACGTGGATTGCAGGTAGATACGTGGTGTCAGATTCTCTTGGAGGTAAAGATTTTGTTGAAGGACGAGAGTGCCCCCTACGTGATGGGATGCTTCGAGGTAACGGCCATTAAGTTTCTCCTGCTAAGGACTGCTTCTGTCCAAAGAGAATTTTTCGCGAGACGGAATCCAGACAATGTAGATAAGAGTTTATTTATTTATTTTTAAATATTTAAATTTATTTTTATGATTTTATTATAATTTTTATTCAATATATATATATATATATATATATATATATATATATATATATATATATATTTAGAGATAACAGTATCAGGATCGTCTCCTGTATAATTAAGCACTTTAGTGATTGGATCTTATGTTAGAATCAAACTTATCTCTAAATTTTATAAAATATTTTAATTTTTAATATTTTTGAATGTATTCGTACTAGAATGATGTGAGCACTTATACTAAAAAAATAATTAAGAGGACTTCATATTGGCACATTCATTCATAATCTGATCTAACTTAATCTAATTCGTTAAGATATAATCTAATCTATTTATCAGGATCTATATAGTTGGTTTAGATTCAAATATCGGACCCACTTCAAATGATGGATCAGGTCAAAGCTTGATAAATTTCCATCCTATTTAACCTAATCTAATTCTTAAATCATCTAGATCTACTCAGGTCATTTATTATATCCCCTAACCCAATCCAATTCAATCTGCTATTTTCGATCTCTTTTCTCAAATTTTTTAAACCCTCCTCTTTCAAAAAAATAAAAAGGTTGCATAGGCAATATCATTCAACATTAACATTCAACATATGACATGTGGAAACTGGTCAAATGGATAGCACTGTTTTTTTTTTGTAGCATGCATGAGCTATCTTATGTATTGATTTTATTTAGATTTTGGATCAAGTCAAACTTCTTAAACGGCTGCATAGATAAGGATATTTATTATTATAATATAAAACACGAGTGATGTATATATGGAAGCATTTTCAAAGTTCAAATTTTTATTTTTTTCGACTGTCATAGATTTTTTGATATTTAAAAATTATTTTTTTAATAATATGAAATTTCATGTGACAATTAATAACATGCCTCTACTTTATGTTAGTATAAAACTATATATATTATAGTTTTTTATCTTGACAAAGAATATACTCAAATAAAACAGTTGAATTATTGAATATTTTTTATTTGATAAAATAGTGTTTTTGGATAAGTAATTTTCTTATATACATTAAATCATGAACTCATAGTTGTGATAGCAATTAGTATATTTTACTCACAAAATAATATTTATTTATAAGATTTGTTTAAATTACGGCTTTTATAACAGTTGATAAAGGATCAAGAGTTAGCCGTTATGGTTGGTTCAACTTTGGAAGGGGATAGTTTGGGAACATTGAAAAGTGGAAGATGGGGAAGCTATATCTCCAAGGTGATGATTGAGGAGGAGAACTGGGTCCCCCTTAACTGGGTTGGCACGGTTCCGTGGTACCTAATTGGACGAGGTGCTTTCAAGGAGGTGTGAAGGAGCTGTACGAGCCTATGGGATGTCAATGGCTAACCATGTGACACCATATGATGGTGTCTCTATCCAATAGTAGCTCCCTACGGCTAGGAATATTGGTGGTAGGTTAGCTTGAGGTGACATTGGCGAACAAGCTTTAAGCAAAGCTGCCTCTTGGAAGCCTTGCATTCCAACCTAAGCCGGTCATCAATGGCGGCTGGGTGAGGGTAGGTCTGGTTGGTGTATCATCTCTGGATTCCGTTATGTTGATGTATTGAAGGAAGAGTCAAATGCATTCAAGGAAATAATGTCATGCTAACATATATTTTATTCAATGAGTGATGATATGCTTAGATGTTTGATAATTAGTCAATTATTTTTTTCAAAGCAAAAAAAAAAAAGAGCTGTTGATGAAAGTCTTTGATGATCTCATAGGTATAGGCCAAGAACGGCACCAAGATTTTCATAACATCTGGCATGTTAATTTGGATATCCATGCAAAAATTAAATCCTGTCTTAATCCCAGCAAGCTAACTAAAAATATACGGTTGGATTAGGATGATGCTATTAGATCCGCATCCCTCGCCAAGAAGGAAAAAATTTGAATCACTTAGATCTTTTTTTTATTTTCTTAGGATTCGAATTAGAAGATATTGGGTTGACATAAGTCATACTTGATTAAGCTACTTAATCTATAAATCTAATAATAAATTCAGTCCACTTTTACTGTATTACTCAAATAGATCTCATAAAAATCTAATAATAAATTCAGTCCACTTTTACTGTATTACTCAAATAGATCTTCATGTCCAACTTGACCCCATCATAAAAATCCACCTTGGATTTGGTTGGAATTGAATGCTGAATTGATTACTAGATTACAGCTTTCATCATTGGTCTTATTTGGAGTTTATTATGGTTTAATAAGAGAAGGTTAAATACAAGTGTAAAATCAAAATAGGTACATACAAGCATCCAACCAACATGGTGGCAGCACACCACCATCTTAGATGCATGAATTGACGAGTCCAACTTTTCTTCCCTGGTGGGAGCAAGTCTGTCTTCTTTGAATTGAAAGCAGCTGGCATGGAGTTATCTCAAAGACACGTGTCTCGTATTTTGAGCATATCTCGTTTATGTGTCACACATGCAGTCAACAACAATAATACGAATCTCTTTGGAACTAGCTCTCTCTGTTCGAGTGCAGCCAACAAATTTCACCCTGTAATTATAGTTTAAGTTGCAATTAAATAGCTACGATACCCATACTTAGGTACATGTGTATGTCTCCCAATTACTCGTGCAGGTTCCCAATTTTATTTTAAAATAGCTAAAATACCCATGCTTATCCGCATGCCATCACTTTAGCAAGATAGAGTCTAAAATTGTTGTATGGGTAGTATCGGCTCTTGTTTTCTTCGCATCATGCAACCCATCCTTATCTTCAAAATAAGGTATGGAAGTTGGTTTTATAATCCCTCTCATTCTTTTATATATTTGATCGGAGAGAATTAGACTCAAGTATTTATCTTCTGGGAGCTTTCTCCTTCATTATATTTGAAAGTCAACTTCGATGAGAATGTTATGGATGGATATGGTGGGGCTATTTTTATAATTCGTGGATCCAATTCCAAATTGATGGTAGCTAGGAAAATCACCTATTGGTGATGGGGATTGTTTTTGTCAAATGGGCCTTAGGGGCGACTTAGCTTGTTGTGAAAAAGGACTCCACCATAGTGATGACATGTCTCCAGAGATGCACCTGTGGTGGAGCCACTCAACCCTTTTTGCATGATACGGAGGATGCACTGTTCTGATAATCAGGCATATCTTCTGTGAGACGAATATTGCTGCTGATTGGATGGCAATTTTTATAGGTAAACACACACCGGATAAACTCTTTGGACTTGGATGGGGTTGTTTGTAGGCGATTTCGAGATATTTTATTTTCTGATTTTTTTGTTTGTGTTTATACAAGATTTATTGATTTGTCTGGATGAATCGCCTTACCAAAAAGGTAAGAATGGAAATGGATTTTCCATTCCAACCAATTGGTTTGGAAGAGTTCTATTTTCATTCTGATTGCGGAGGAATGGAAAGTATTTCAATCTTTTAAAATCTAATCTCTACTTTCTTTTAATATTCGAATTCAATCCATATTTTGATCACGAATAGCATGTTTTAGAGGCCATTCTGATTTTTCATTACGTTCTATTCTGGTATCGGTTCCGGACGCAAACACACCCATAGGTGTATTGGACTTAAACTGATCTTGACACCATGTCTTGGCCTCTGGGTCACACTACTGCATCCGAGCCCTTCCAATCTCGTGAGCCATGCCATGATCACAAAATATAGAGTGCCAATTGCACCCCTATATTAAAGGTGTTGGAAAATTCTCCGAAAAGACCTCGCATGGAATCAAAGAGATGGCCTCCTCCTTTTCCACCTCAGCAGGCAGGTGCTAAAGAAACAACCAGCCAAGCCTACAGGAGTTATTGGCCGCCCTCTTTCTTATGTTCAATTCCAGATTCTTCTTTCGTCTTCTGAAGAGCATTGTGGGAGAGAATAATATGCCTTTATCCAAAACTCCTTGACCTTTGAAGCTTTTTTTTATCTCAAGGATTTTCCTTTTACTTTATGAGATGAGAAATTGTTCCTTTAAGCTTTCACCCACAGGTAGCCATCATTGCTTACTCCTGCCCATTGGATCCTCTTATACAAGGCAAGCTTCTCTACCAGCTTAACCACATCCAACATGGATCATTCGAGGGCCGAATGGCGCATTCTTTAAGATTTTATATTAGGGAGTGTGCGACTACCATGTAACCAACTCAGATACTAGATAAATAATTAATCAAATATTGAAATTTTTAAATAGTAAGCTTTCCAAAGAAACTTTAAACACTACAAAGTACGTAATTTTTATGGAAAGGATTTTGATCGCAAAATATTACATCTGTAAACCTCTCTTAACACAAGTGTAAGATACAGCTCAAGTAGTCTTACAACCTCAATCTTTATGGAGCCAGGTGGTAAAAGCAAAGTGTAGATTTGATGGTCAGTGGACTCACTATCATATATATATATATATATATATATATATATATATATATATATATATATATATATAGGCCATGCTCTTGTTTCATGGTGTGGCATCGGATTTGTGCTACTATTGCCACTGTCCAATATCAATTTCTATGGACCATTGCAGATGGTTCTCATGTGAATGTGTTGCATGACCCTTGGATTTCTTCTATACCTTTGGATGCTTAGCCTGGATTTGGCAAATGAGAAACTGGCAAACTGCATAAATTCTGATCGTTCATGGAACATCCAAGGTTTGGCATCTTTGTTTTCATCTGAGATGATGACCTATACATACCAAAATATAGCCATAGCGCATGGATATAAGTATATCCTGCTCCTTTACATGGCTTTGGAAGTTTCAAATTCCTACAAAATTAAAATGTACTTTGGTTGGAAATGGCTTTGGCTCAAATTACCTTGCAAGTAGCTCTTGCTTCATAAGGGTATTATTTATCCGAATCCAATCTTTTGTGATATGATTTGTATTTCTGACTCAAAAGAAGATGTGGAACATGTTTCTTTTCATTGTACTTTTGCTATTGGTACCAACTTCATTCTTATCTGCAACCTGTACCAGTGCCTATCTTTTTCCTGGTGCTAGTTAATTTGCTAACCAGTACCATGGTAGAGAGGGGCACCAAGGCATTATCTTATGTACTCTCTGGTTGCTGTGGAAAGTCAGGGATCAAAGGCTGTTTGAATATTGTAGTCTTAGCCTGGTTCCGGTGGTAGGGTCTATTTTATGTTATTCTACTCATCTTCAATCTTTGTTAGCTCATCTATGCTTTTTGACGTTGTTTAGGAACTGTGGTATGCTTTCTAATTGGTCTTTCTCATCTTCATCTCCAATATTTGTTCATTGGATACCCCTTCCTCTAGGTGTTACAAAGGTCAATTTTGATGGCTCTTTACCTAATTATCAATCAGCAACTGTTTTTATTCTAAGAGATGCACAAGATACTTTGCTAAAAGCAATTGGACTAAGGTTGAATACATGCATGGTGCCAATGGTTAAGCTTGTGGGGGCTTGGGCTGGTCTTCCAGAGGAAGTTCTTCATGTTCATGTAGAGCAGATCTGGCATGAGGGTGACTCAAGAATAGTCATAGGCTGGATTAAAAATCCTCTCTCTTCTAAATATGCAGGCAAGCTACTTCTCAAGGATATTTGGCAATGAATAAAGACCTGTCCAATTTTTATAGCAATTGCGAAGCTAATCAAGCGGCTGATGGATAGCCAAGCATGCATGAGAGTTTGATGTCCAAGGGGTTTGTTTTGCAAGAACTTAATTTTCTACAGGCTAAGCCTCCTTCTGTATCAAAGGAACAAAAAAAAAAAAAAGAAGAGAAAAGCGCTAAAGTGCTAAATCCAAGGTTTCACCATTTATCTCACGGAAGATTATACTCCTTGTCCTCCGTGACATTTTGCTCCTTGATAATAAAGCGGCTTTTTGTATATCTCTTCTCCTTGTCCCCTTTTGGCAGGATTACAAATAAAAGAAAGAAAGGAGAAAAAAAAGGTCCAAATCAAACGTCTAGAGGTTGGCATGGCCCAATTAGAGTGACGCCCACAAAATCTATCCTTTCACTACTTTTGCGCCACCATTTTGTAGACCTGATGAACTACCATTATCTTGTCCATATATCATTCTACTGGAAAGATTATCTTCCAACATCCCCAACCCAATAATGTCATTCTATTCACTTATGGCTTCCACACCATCACTTCCATGCGAAAAAAACATCAAGACTTCTCTCGCAACTTTTTACCTTCCTTGTTTATTATGATTGATCAGAAAACAAGTGGCTAGCTTCTGATATACCTTCCAATACTAGTTTCACTAAATTAAGAGCATATTTGGTTGGGGGAGTTGGACTTTGGAATGAAAATGAGTGACTCTTATTCTAGTCATTTGATTGGGGAGGATTTTATTCCCATCCTGATTCCAAAAGGGAATGGAAATATCCTAATGGCTCAAAATTATCCAATCCAGTATGATTCTGATTCGGGTTGTAATACCAAACACACCCTAATATTATGATAGAATTAATGCTTATATCCTTTCTTTAAATGCTTTGCTCGTAACTAGCCCCTCAAAGACCTCTTTCAGTCTTCCTGAACTCCTTAAACCAACTCCTTTCAGGCTCTCGGATTCTCTTCCAACACACTATTGCCTAACCATCATGGCGCTCATTTTTCTTCGCTCACTTTTTGAGCTTTCAAAGGCATAATGATGCTTCTACCAAAAAAAAAAGGCATAATGACACAAATTCCACTATTCCCCACCATGAAAGACCAAGAAATATCTCTCTTGACTCCTGCCTCACTTTCACTTTAGCAGTGACGCCCATATCACTTGAATAACTTCCCTCTCTTGTTCCATAATCATCTTCCTTGAGTCCAGTGAGGTGTGCAATCATATGTTGAAGCCATATTAAGTAACCAGCTCCAGCAAAAATATAATTGGTTATCACTTATTAACCTAGATGCTTGAAAAGTAACAGGATGGATATGAACTACTTTCTTAAGAAAATATGTAAAGAACATTGGAACCTCCTGCTTAAAGCAACTAATGTTAAGCTTTCCATAATACCCCTAATCATTATCATAATCATCAACAAAAGCCAAAAGCCCATGCTAATGTTCTTGTACATTATACGCATCATATATGTGATACCCAGCCAACCCAAACGAAAAAAAAAAAAAAAAAAACAGAAAACAGAGGAGAAGAACTCCCGAAGGGAGTCTTCTTCCTCCGTTCACCGGCTCCTAATCGGAGTCGGAAACAGGTTTCCTCCGGCCCTATTTAAGGAGGAGAACCCTCCTCTCTCCTCTCATCGAGAAATCCCGGGGCAAAACGGCGGCAATCGCCGGAAATTCCTCATGGAGATCCGTTGCTGTGCCGTCCAATTTCTCGTCGGAAAAGCTTCGCCGGCGATGGAGGTAAGCCTCCTCCTCTTCCTCTCTTCTCCCCCTTTCTTCCCGTGCCGATGTGCACGCTCGCCGGCGACCGGAGTCACCGGATTTTGTTGCAGAAGAATTTTCTTTTTTTGCCGTTTTGCCGTCGCCGGTGGTCACCGCCGACCATCGGTTTGGCCCTCTTCTTATTGACGAGTCACCTCCTCCTGCCGACGGCCGTCTCATGCCGACCACGCCGCCGGTCGGAACACCAATGAGGGGACCTCACGGTCCCCTGTTTCAGCCCAAAACAAGCCCACGGGAAGAAGAAAAGAAAAAGAAGAAGAAGGAGGAAAAGAAAAAGAAAAAGAAAAGAAGAAGAAGGAAAAGAAAAGAAAAAGAAAAGAAAAAAAAGAAAAAGGAAAAGAAAAAAAAAAGAAAGAAGAAAAATAAAATGATAATAATATAATAATAATAAATAGGATTTTCTCCTCTCTCTTCCGTGAAGAAAAAGAAAAAAAAAAGAGAGAGAGAGAAAAGAAAAGAAAAAAAATCATTAAATTAATTAATAAATAATGATATAAATAATAAAATATGAGAAAGAGAGTTTCTCTCTCTTCAGCCTGAACTAGTATTTTCTCTCTCTAGAATTGGACTTTCTCTCTCCACTTTCTCTCTCTAGAATTCTCTCTCTAGATTATTTCTCTCTCTTAAGATTTCTAAAATTTTGAGAAGAATGATGATGAATTTAAATGATCCTCGTGATGGATTTTTGATCTGTGATCGTCGGACGGTACACCGACATCCACTTTGATCAGGTCAGGTATTTTTAGATTTTATTTCTCATAATTTTATTGAATTGTCCACATGATAATTTCAGCATGATTTGATCCGATCGATCAGAATTTGTTGAATCATATTGTCTGAAGAATCCAAGATGAATTTTCTCTCTCTAAAATATTCTCTCTCTTGATTGATTCTCTCTCTAAAAAGGTTAGTGAACGAAGAAATTTCTTTTAATAATCATGATCTGATTCTAATGAAGAACCCTGATCCATGATTGTCTGACAGCGTACTGGCACCCACCTTGATCAGACCATGAATCTTTAGATTTGATCGTCCATGATTCCGATCTAGCCATGATTTGATTTGATCATATTGATTTCACCAATTGAGATATTGGACCAATCGTAATGTTGGATTGTGTCACCTGATCAATTTGAATTGTACCTCATGAATTCTCTCTCCTCTAATTTTCTCTCTCCACTTGATGTTATGAAATCGATGAAGAAACTTCGGTCCTATCACTTCGAATCCGATTTGATCTGACAGTCAAACTTTGGATCATTTAGGTCCTAATTAGATTTTGATTAGATGAAATTAGATGATCGGACCCAATCTAAACTGTTGAAATATGGTATTCGTATTCTTTCTAATTATTGAAATTGATTCTGTATAGGATTGTGGATGTTTGATCATGGGATATCGCGATATGATCTACGAATAAAATTTTTGGAAAAAAATTTATAGAATTATGTGGATTTATTGGAATGCGTTCGAGGTAAGTAATGTTTCATTTTTTTTAGATTTATCGACAAATTATAATATATTTTTCTGACATAATTTGTGAAACGATGCATGAATTGGATGAATGGTATTTTGTTATGAAAATATCTTATTTGAAATGTTATGATGAAGCATGATTGAACATATTGATTTCATGATGCATTATTAAATTGATTTCGATACTACATGATTATATATTTTATTATCGAAATTAGAATATGAAACATGATTTATGAAGAATTATGATATAAGAAATAATAAGAATTGACAACCTGACTATGTAAAGGACCCTGCCAATGGGGGCATATACGTTGGCAATTGATTGTCCTGAGGATTTATGTCGCCAGCGAGACCAGCGACATGTCACCAGAGAGACCAGCGACAAACCGCCAGAGAGACCAGCGGTTCCAAAGGACATGGCTGCCAGATGATTCGCAGCCTACCGCAAGCAGATACGCGGTATTATGACCCTGCCACAGGAAAAATATGGTCATAGCTCATGGTTGACGAAAAGAAATTGAAGAATAAAAGAAATTGAAATTTGGAAAGAAATTTGAATTTTCAAAAAAGAAATGAATTTGGCATGAATTATGTTGCACAATTGAAATTGATTTCGAATTGATGAACTCTATATGCTTATTTTTTTATAAATGATGATTTACTTAAATGCCTGATGAAATCTGTTTAAAAGTGATCATTGCTTACAGGGCTGTTTAGCTCATTACCTCCTATTTTACTATTTTTACAGATGTTGAAGAATTAAGATGATACAAGATATGAATGGAAGAGTGATCAGAAGTAGAATCTTCATACTTTTATTTTAGGTTGAAAGGCTTATTGAATTTGATGCAAAGCCTTTGAATCGTTATTGAATTTATTGAGATATTAAAGAAAAAATTTAGGTCGTTATATTTTAGATTTAAATTGTTGACTAATTATTTCGCTGTTGTTTTAGGATAGTATGATAAGATGCCTTGCATGCTTATGGGAAGAGTTTTCTATGAGTATGCGGCGGTTGCCATGACCCTCGATTCAAAATCTCGAGTCGGGGGTGTGATAATATGTCAAGCCCCCGACCCGAGATTTGAATCGAGGGTCATGACAACCGCCGCATACTTATAGAATACTTTTCCCATAAGCATGCAAGGCATCTCATCATGATATCTTCACAAATAGTTAAATAAATTTTTCTTTATTCAATAATCAAACCTTGGTTCAAATAACAAATCAAAACTAAGTGTTCAAAAGAAAGTAACTGTCTGACAAAGTCAATACTAAAAACAAAACTAAAGGTCCTGAATCAATTCTGAGAAAAATCCTAAATCAATGAGTTAACTCCATCTCTAATCGCTCTCCCAACCGAAATCCCGCATCATGCTAATTTTCTGGATCTGTAAGAAAAAAACATAAAACTTATCATGAGCTAAATAGCCCAGTAAGCAGTGTATACCTTTAACTGAATAATCAGGCAAATAATACTATGCATAACAAATCAATATGTAATTTCATGAAATCATATTCATACTATCAATCATATATAAAAATCAAATCATCATCATTTCCAATTATACTTTTTTTCTTAAATTCATCAATTTCTTAAATTCTTCTTACCAACCATGACTATGACCACATTATCCCTGTGGCAGGGTCATAATACCGCGTATCTGCTTGCGGTGGGCTGCGAATCATCTGGCAGCCAAGTCCTTTGGAACCGCTGGTCTAGCTGGCGGTTTTGTCGCTGGTCTATCTGGCGACATGTCGCTGGTCTCACTGACGACATAAATCTTCAGGACAGTCAATTGCCAACGTATATGCCCCCATTGACGGGGTCCTCAACACAGTCAGGTTGTCAATTTCATATTGTCTTCCAATTCATATATTATTTTCAAGAATAATAAAATTAATTGATATTCGAGTCAAATCAATTATAACATTCTTTGAGATCATATATCATCATAATAATTGCTCAACAAATAACTTCAATCATAAATAATTTTCTACAATTAACTTTCATCATAAATAATTTTTAACAATTATTTCAATAAATAATTTCAATTGCAAGCATGCATAAATTTATTTAATTCATAATATACCAGATAAATTCAGTAAAAGTAAACACTACTTACCTCAAAAGAAAATCCAAACTAGAAATTCTAAGGGTCTCGAAAATCTTTCTCTGAATCTGATATGTCAAATATCATATTTTAAATCAAAATTTCATCGAATTAAAAATAATTAAATTATTAAAATCTAATATCTCCACTAGGATCAATTCGTCGACAGCATCCCGATTTTCGAATTAATCCATGGACATCCTAATTTTATTTTTATTTTTATTGCTAATTTTTTTTTAATTAATTCCATAAATCCTAAAATCTAGAGAGAGAGAGAGTTTCTCTCTCCGCCCCCTCTTTTTTTTTTTCTTTTCCTTTTTTTCTTTTTCTTCTTTTTCTTTTCCTTTCTTTTCCTTTTCTTCTTTTTCTTCTTCTTCTTCTTCTTCTTCTCGCACCGGAACAGAGGACTCTTGGTCCTCAGGCCTTGATCGGCTGTTCGGGCCGCGGCCGCCACGGCGGAGGCCGGCGGCCGACGGGGCCACTCCTCCGATCACGGAGGAAACATGGCCGGCGGTCAATTTTGATCGCCGGCGCCGGAAATTCACGAAAACGGGGCCCAAAACAGAGTCTTTTTTTCCCGACCAAAAATCGACGACGCTCGTCGCCGGCCACCGCGCACAAGCGCACGGGGGAAAGAGGAAGGAAGGGAGGAAAAGAAGGGAAGCTTACCTTGACCTCCGGTGACTTCGTCGGAGAGAAAACACGGCAAGAAACCCAACTGTGCCCGCTGCTCCTCTTCGGAAAAATCGGAGAGAAAGAGAGGAAGAAGAGGCCGATGGTCGATCTCAAGAGGGAGGGGGTATTCTTATAGGAAACCCTAGGACTCCGAGGGGTCCTAGGAGTCCTGATTTCGTCTGGATTTCGCCGGAGAAGGAGACTCCCATCGAGAGTCTTCTTCCCGGTTTTGAATTCCTCTATTTTTTTTTTTCGTTTTGGGTTTTTGTTTGCTGTAATGGATTTTGGGCTATAACATAATATATATTGTGATCATACTCGTTACTGCAGAAAAATTAAACCTCTTTCTCCATGTTGGACTTCAGCAAGTAAAAGAGCATAACCGGAAAATCTATAAGGTATCTACTCTTTTCCACAGTCTATCAAGGGTCATGAACGTCTCACATCCAATAAAGAGGAAGCCTTGTATAAGCCTAGTACCCGACAGGTGGATCAAACGTAATTTGTGATCAAGGCCCTGTTTAACAATGTTGTTGGCAGTAGAGATTTTAGAGGCAGAGCTTTTAAAATAAAATTTTTATAACAAACTGTTTGTTATTTGGTAACTATATCTCTAAGTATCATGGAGCTTTAACACGTATTTAATATCCCAAATAATGAAGTGCTTTTAGTATGATAAAATGATAATGAAGGACACTGCATAGTATTATATAATGAAATATAATATAATATAATATTATCTATTAAATTTTAATATATTATAATATAAATTGCATAATTTAATATTGAATATTATAGCACAGTAATATAATATAATATGATATGATATTATGATTGTAATCATATTTGTGGTATATATATCATGCTTAATTATAATATAATTTAAGAATATATTTATTAATTATAACTATATATTATTACAATAATATAATATATTATACTATGACAGCATAATAATATAATATAATATAATATAACATAATATATTATTAACTAATTATTATATTATATTTTACTTATAATAATATGATATGATATGATATGATAGAAGATTTAATTATAAGATATGTCGGAGAGTATTTTGGTTATCAAAAAATATTTATTAAAATCAAAATAGTTTTCTGATATTAGTCAGAAGCACTTTTAACGAGAAGCTTCAAAATGGAGCTTTTTTCAAATAGACCTGTTCTATTTTCTGACGAAGTTAAAATAGCTTTTCAATTTTTACCAAATATCATTATACTATTCAAAAGTATTTTTAGAGAGGAGGAATAGAAAGTACTTTTTAGCCCTCCAAAAACTTTGCCAAACAAGGCCTACATTATTTGAGATCCCACTGTAACCATTACGATGCTTAAATAAATTTGTTAGAAATTTTTGGATTTCTTATTTTAAAAGATTCAAATTTATAGGATAAACAAACATTAATTCTTTTCATTTTTAAATGATTCAAAATTTTAAAATTTGATTCTTAATAGTCATATTATATGATTAAATGCAAGTCCTCTTGCATTTGTAGACAATGCTTGTAAGCCCAAGTTGGGCTTTAAGGATAGTGGCAGGCACATTTTGTCACACGCTTCCCCTTATTTGAACTTGAATTTAGAATTTTTAGACCTGTAAATAGCAGGCATATTTTGCCACCTGTCCCCTCTTATTTCTATTTGAGTTTAAAATTTTTAGATTTGTAACGTGAATGTTACAAATCAAGTTTGATTTTGCAAGGAACTTCGAAAGTGCAGCATAAATGTTATGCTGACTTTGAACTATTTTTCTGCTATTCTCTTAAATATTTTCTAATCTTTGATTTGGGCAACTAAAAGAGTTGATCGGTCAAGCCTTCCAAGCGATTGTGTTCCCACAAGGAGGATCAAGTTGAGCGGAATTTTATTGCATCTTGAAGATGATCATGCCTAGATCTTACGAGCACTACAAAAAATTTGACTATTAGCGATGGCTACCTTATGAGCACTATAAGAAATTTGACTATTAGCGATAGTTAATTGTCATCACTAATAGTTATTTTATCGTTACTAAAATTATTAACGATAGCATCTCATCACTAATTGATGGTCGAAAAATTTTAGTTGCTAATTATCTTTATTAGCGATGGACTTTCCAGCCATCATTAGTAACTGGTATTAGTAACGGTATTAGCAACGGCTAACTTCTGTCGCTATTTATTTTCTCATTTTTAAATAAAATTTTAAAAAAAAATTTAAAAAAAAATAGCGACAGCTTTATTGTCGCTAATGCCGTCGCTAATAATATTAGTGACGATAAAAACCATCGGTGATATTTAATTTTATTTTTTTAAAAAATTTATAATAATATTTTGTTATTAGTGATGGCTAAAGTCGTCGCTAATACCGTTGGTAATAGTTAATTTTATTTTTAAAAAAAATTATAATAATATTTTTTAAAATTTATTTTAATTAATCACAATCAATTATGATTTCTAACACCTGTTATAATTAAAATCCAAAGATAATAAGACAATCACAAATAAAAAACTAATTATATTATATTAAAAATATAAATTATATAATTATACAATTTTACAGCTCACATCCTCATTGTCGTCCTCCTGCTCCTCTCCAACAACTGGTGGATGAGAGTCGGATGTCCCAATATCCTGAAATGAAGAAAAATAAAATATTATTAATATATTTCGATATGGAGGTGTATCTTTGGATACAGAGGCGTATCTTTCAATACACTTCTTCGATTTTTGAATAGATTATTCCTATACATTTCATTCGATGATATGGAACTATAAACACCCCGGCCCATCAATTGGATAGCTAAATTGAATTTTTAGCTCCTAAATCTCCTTCTCCAACTCAAGCCTAAATATATGAAGCTTCTAAATATGAAAACTTAAAACAAGTAAAAGAGTTTACTAATAGAATTACTTAATATGATGGTTGGAACAATGAGCCCAGCTGATCGTACAGCTGCGGATCTTAGAGAATCTCCACAATCGTATCATGGACGGTATCTCGGAAGCTCTGAGGTCGCTAGCTTAGAAGCTTCTCCACGACCTTCTCCACATGCGCATCACTCCAAGTCTGGGACGTCGAGGCCTGTGAGGACGCCGAAGAGTATCGAGCTACTAGAGGATCGAAGCTGTGGTTGAATCCTATGTCTGGTTCCTACTCACCCCTCTGACGATCCTGAGCCATCCCTCAAGATCAAGGAGGGGCTAAGTGGACTAGTCATTGCCGTGTCGTGCAACAACATACTCCGCATAATCCGTCTGTACAGTTCAAAAATTCATTAATTCTAATATACATATCAGATCTTGTAACAACTTAATAAATACAGTTTAAAATTCTTACTACGATCTATCATGATCTAGAATCTAAATAATCACTAGTCCTCCTAGACTGGTGTGTGGCCTCCCATAACTGCAGCTGGCCTGGTGGATGACTGAGCTACCATCTCTACAATAAGTAAATAACAAAATTAAATTTATTAAAGCATGTATATAAGAGTTTTTATAGTTCTAGTGAAGAGTTTTGGTATAGATTTTTTATCAGTTTATCAGCCACAATATGGATGCTGACGGAGCTGCCTGTATGCCTAATCGGATCCTACTGACTATCCGATTCTATCGGACCCTCTGTCGTCTACTAACATACTCCTCATTGCTCCACTAGTCACAAAGGGCCTCCCATACATCTGTCCGCATCCAGTGATCCTTGCAGGATTTCTAGTCCAATGGTAACTGAAAACCGAAATGCTTGATGGCGGATTGCTGTAGGCTATGTAGCCCATCTTGAAACCTACATGTGGCCATTTGCTCGAAGATCGAATGGCCAGCCTCCTCATCCTGAGGAGATAAGAATCGATAGAACCCCTGTAAGTAGAAACAAGCATGTATTAATAAATAAATACAAATCTACCATGAATTATTAAATTAAATACCTTTGACTTATCAGGAACATCTCCCAGGCTGCATCATGAGCCCCTAATGGCCAACTGGAAAACTCATTCATCGGCTCCGACATCAATCGTCGGATGATCCTAGTAATCACATAAGGCACGGAGCTCTTTATAAATGTGCTGCAAAATTGATTTTGAATAATAAATGTTAGACTCTACAATGCATAAATTTTAAACATATTCAGTAAAGATATAATACTTATGATCGGCTCTGAATATGGATGAGCTTTCTATCCTCCGATCAAGTTGGAGGTGCCGTGAGCCAGGCAGGTCCTCTACCACACCTCTATGTTTGGGAGTTGGTCGCTGGTGTGTGTGACTATGGGGTCACTGATGACCCTCTGTCCTTTGAATCTGAATGCAAACATCTAATATAATGAATGTTATATTAGTTAAAAAAGGACAAAATAATATAAATGAAAACATCTAAAGGGTTAGAGTTTATCATGGGGTGTGAGAGGTGCAGAACCCTGTGAGTTGGCCGCATGATCGCTCTCTCCTCGAGAGCTCTATCCTCTGCTGGCATGGCTCCGGCTTCAAGAAGACATGATATATAATCTCTGAAAAATAAAAATAAATAGATTTATCAAGTTAATTATATAATTAGGATGGCAATACAAGATTTAAAATGATTCGAAGATTATATATTTAGCACTACTCATCGACCTCTTCAGATGTCTGGTACCCTTCGGATTCTTCTTTTGATTCTTACTCTTCTTCCACTTCTTCCTCTTCTTCCATCTCTTCTTTTTCCTCTTCTTTTCTTTCTTGGATAGGATTGTCCTTTAAAACAAAATTAGTTGGGTCTACCTCCTCATGTTGGCCATCATGTATGAAAATTCCTAAAGCATCCAACTCGGCATCTATTGAAGACTAATAAAATTCTAATGTTTCATCCTCCTGAAAGCATTCTGATAATTGAAACTCTTCTTCTTCTTTGAGCACATAATGAATGGCTTGAAACTTAATCTTACATACAGCCCACCAATCTTTTCTTCCTCTCTTGATAGAAAAAGAGTATAATATACTTGAGCAGCTTGTTGGGCTCGCACAAAGGGGTCATTGACATATTCTTTTGATCCATGTTTGATTTCAATAAGCCCATGCTGTGGATCAACCTTCATATAATTATTGGTATCAAACCATCGGCACTTAAACAGAATGATACTATTATCACCTAAGGGGTAGGTCAACTTGATCACTTCTTCGAGGATCCCATAGTAGTCACTCTCCACCTCAATATCAAACCAGCTGCCCTTTATACACACACCGTTGTTTATTGTGCTTTTATGTTCTCCATATTGCTACATGTAAAATTTGAAACTATTTATATTATAACCATTATAACATGTCACGTACTTTATTGGCCTATAATCTAATGGTCTTAGCTTTTTAGGTATGGATTCGCCGCCTTGCATGACCTGCATATTATAAAAAGAATAAATTGAAGAAAATTAAATTAAATAAAATGACAATGGCCACTTACCAATCGATGGAACCAATTTGCAAAGTTCTATGAGTGCTGAATGAAAATTTTTTCTTCGCTTATCATCGGATTGTCCCATCTCAGCATCTCATCATATTGCCTATACATACATAAGATAAGTATAGTATGATAAGTGATTAAAGAGTTGAGATTATGACGGATATTTACTCAATATATGGGTCGATCTTTGCATAGTTTAGCAAAGTATATGTATCTGTCTGTCAAAGTTCAGTATCAGTCAATATCCGACGAACTTCGTGCCCAAATTCACGAGCAAGATAGATAAATATTGAGATTTTCACCTTTGATCTCTCACCACCATCATCATGTCGATCCAGTTGAGTCAGCTTTGTCTGTACACTGGGGTTAAAGTAGTATCGGCTGAAATTTAAAATTTTTTCTATTATATAAGCCTCCACAATAAAACCTTCAACTCGGACCTTATTTTTCACTTTCTTCTTGAGACTATGTATGTATCTTTCTAATGGATACATCCATCTATACTGCATTGGTCTCCCTACCCTAGCTTCATATGTCAGATGAATCACGATGTGCTCTATAGAGTTGAAGAAGCTAGGAGAAAATATCTTCTCCAACTTGTATATGGTCTCTATACTACTAGCCTCAAGACTGGAGATGTGGTCGGTGGATAGCTTGGTAGTATAAATATCTTTGAAGAAAAGGCTAAGCTAAGTCAAAAAACTCCATATGGAGTTAGAAAAGAGATCACACCAAGCCAATGAGAGTAATCATTGATGATATGACAGTCATGGCTCTTTAGCTCATAGAATCTACAATCTTTGATATTGACGCACTAAGCTAAATTACTTGCATAACCATCTAAAATTTTAAGACTTTTATACTATTCACAAACATCTTTCAACTGTTCTCTTGTTAAGGTATAAGATGCTTTTGACATCAGAAATTTTTTAGGTGACACCTCAACTAGCTCTAGCTGAGAATGCTTGCATATGTTCTTCATATCTGCTCGAGCCTTGAGATTGTCCTTCATCTTATCTTTGACATCCATAATAGTGCAGAAAATATTATCGAATATATTCTTCTTAATATGCATGACGTTAAGGTTATGACGGATCAAATTGATGGACCAGTACAGCAATTCTTTGAAGATATTTTGCTTCACCCAGTTATGAGTTCTATCAAACCTCCGAGGCTTCTGCTTGTCAAATAATATGTTAAACTGAACTTTGTCCAATTGGGATACCCTCTGAAATACTTTCATACCACTGAGGTGCGGGGGTGCATGATCATTCTCTATCTTATTCTTCCTGAAATTATCTCGCTGCTTTCGAAAAAGATGATGCTCGGAAAGGAATTAACGATGACAATCGAACCAGTAGGACTTATGACCATGCTCAAACTAGAATAATTTTATATTCTCCATGCAATAGAGACATGCAAGCTTCCTATGAGTACTCCATCTTGACAGCATCCCATAAGTAGAAAAATTACTAATGGTCCATATCAATGCAGCCTTTATTATAAAATTCTACTTCTTCAATGCATCAAAAGTACATATGCCATCAGACCATAAGAATTTTAGTTCATCAACAAGAGGCCTTAGATATATATCATTGCTTCTACCAGGATGTCGTGGTCCAAGAATGAGCAATGTAAGAAAGATGCTGTATTCTTTCATGCAGATCCCAGATGGAAGTTTGTATGCAGTAATAAAGATTGGCCAACATGAATAAGGGACCGTTGCATGACTGAACGGTGTAAAGCCATCCATAGATAGATCCAGTCGGATATTGTATGATTTCTGAGCAAATAAAGGGTGACAAGCATTAAATTGCTTTCATACCTTACTGTCCGATGGATGACTCATCATATCAGAGTGCTTGCAAATTCTTTTTTTGTACCATCTCATCTACTCGACAATACTCTGAGACAAGTAGAGCCTTCGAAGTTTAGGAGTGAGTGAAAGATATCAGAGAATCTTACATGGTATGCCCTTTTGATTTCTATCCTCTTGCCTCGGTTTAAATCAGCTTTCACCGCATACGTCATATGAGCTCTTCAGTTGTTTCTCTTTGTAAAAAAATATGCAATCATTATGGCATGCATCTATCTTCTAGTATCCCATACCTAACTCTTTCACTATTTTCTTTGAAGCATAGAAGCTCCCAACAAGCTTCTCATCCTTGGATAGCATCTTCTTTATTATTGCTACCATCCTATCATAATATTGATCATCATATTAAACTCGACTTTTAAATTCAATAATTCTAACACAGCTAATAATACAGTGTGTGTTTTATATCCCGACCACAGTGATTTATCAGCATCTTTCAACATACGATAGAAATCACCGCTGCCAGCTTCTGGATCATCCTTCACATTTCAGTTAAATTCAGAACTAGCCACATCCATAACCATGTCTATCATTCTATTTGTGTCCCTATCCTGTTCACTTCTAACTCTTACAATTTTTTTTCACATCTCCCCATACAAGTACCAATGTTTGTAATTGGGCATAAATCTACTCTTATACAAATGGACAGTAATTATATCCCTATCAAATATTTTCTCTATTGTCACATCTGTTACAAGGGCAACAAGTCCATCCTTGATGTAAGAGTGCTACATTTTCAAAAGCAAAATCACAGAAGTATTCTACATCCTTCCTATATTCAGTAAAAATCACCCCATCGACTACTCGACAGTCTATCCAACTACGGTCTATGGCACACTATCTAAGAATTCTGCATATACATAAATACAAAGCAATTGCTAATTAATTATTTTATCATTCAAAATAGCTTATATAGTAAATACATCCTATCATCAACTAATAGGTACAGAAAGTCCTATTCTATTCAGAAAATGTATTAATTCTATAGATCAATTACAGTAATCAAATGATATGCAACAGGGGCTGAAAAAAATTTCGATAGTATTTTTCTTTAATTTTTCCCACACAGCTGAAGATGTGTGGAAAGAACTAAAAAAAATACCGTCTAAATTTTTTTTCAAATCCTCAGCATACCGTTTGATTATTGTAATGACCAATAAAATTATATGCAATTTTCAAACTATCCATACTGGACAATCAATTGACTAATATACGTAATTCTTCTATCCGTACAAAAATATCTAAATGTACGAATATAATAGAATATGTACATTAATTAAAAGATGAATTTATGATTCTATGCAATGTAAATTTTTTTTAAAATTAACACCTAATTAATTACTTAAATTAACATCCAATTATGGGATGGCGTAGAATATGCACTCAATCCTTGCACGAGGATTGGCTACCCTGGATGCTGGCTGAGATCCGAGGCTTGACCGCACAGGGCATACCCCGACCCTATGTTTGCAATGCTGTCCAGGACCTTTCATCGGCCTGAGCGCACCCTGAACGCCTTGGATGCCAGCTGGGACCCAAGGCTCAAGCGTGCAGGGCACGCCCTGGCCCCATGTTTGCAATGCTGCCTAGCACCTTCCTTCGATCCGAGTGCTCTGCATACCGAGACCCAAGTTTCATGCTTCTAATTAATTAATTAAACATCTAACTAATTAATTAAATTAATTTTTAATTAATTAATTTTTAATATATAATTAAATTTAATTAACATAATTTAAATAAAAAATAATTTTTAGTGATAGCATTAGCTGTCATTAATACTCATATAAGGGCAAAAGGATGGCTAGGGATGAGACGTCGGCTCGAGGATGGCATGTTGGCTCGAGGATGCGGCCGTAGAGATGAAGGCATGGGGATGGGGTTGCGAGAAGGCAGTGTGGGTCGAGGCTACGGGGTCAGACCGATGGGGCAGAGCTACGGGCTGGGGGCGGTGGGGCAGGGGCCGCGGGGTCGGGCTGGCGATGTCAAGGCTAGCGGGGTCGGGGCAGTCGCGAGCATGGAGGGATGCGGGCTCGAGTCCGCAAGGTCGGGCTGGCGGAGTCGAGGCAGCTGCAAGCATGGAGAGATGCAAGCTTGGGGCCATAGGATGTCGGAAGGATGGGTCGGGGAGGGACGGGATGTTTGGATGCCGATGAGAGGATGAGTCATCGGTGAGAGGGTAGGGCATTTGGACGCTGACGAGAGGAGAGGATGAGGGAAGAGGAGGGAAGGGGGTTTGGGCACTGGTGAGAGGGGGTTGAGGGGGTTTTGGGCATCAACAAGAGGACGAAAGAAGAGAGAGATAAGGAGCATGCGAGAGAAATTTTTTTCTCTCCGCGCTTGGAAATATGTAATAGAGTATTAGCGACAGCAAGTCACCATCGCTATTGCCGTCGGTAAACCTATTAGCAAAGATAAAATCCATCACCAAAAATAGATAGCTGTCGCTAATACTTTTATCAAGAAAAAAATAATTTTTTATAATTTTTTAAATAATTTTTTTAAAAATTATTAGCGATGGTGAATTACTATCGCTAATGCCGTCAGTAATAGTATTAGCGATGGCATATTCCATCGCTAAAAATAGAGAGCCATTACTAATACTTTTATTAGAAAAAAATATTTTTTTCATAAATTTTTAAATAATTTTTTTAAAAATATTAGCGACGATAAATATATCCATCATTAATAACAGTCAGTAATTAATTAATTTAATTATAATTATAATTAATTTTTGTTTTAAATTTAAAATTTAGTAGTGACGGCTTTTGCTGTCACTAATAGTCATATTCTGTCACTAATCATATATATTAGAGATGATAGAAATTTCATTGCTAAAAGCCGTCGCTAATAACTTTAATATTTTAAAAAATTATTAATTTTAAAATTTAAAGTCTATATTCATCATTCATTATTTAAATAATTATCGCTAGAGTATCATCACAAAAGACCGTCTCGATCCAATAGCCCTAGATATCTCGATCATTAAAATTCAATTTCGATGGCCACGAACAACCATATAATAATCTATTAGATAAAGATTACTGATGGATCCAAAAACTTACAACATTGATTTTGATCATATTTATAGTACACTATCAAAATATTACTTCAATCAGACATCATTATCATGGTCAATTTAGAACAGGATGATTTGGACCATTAAATAAAAAATGAGTTATCAAAAAACCAAATAGCATCCGACTATGGGATGATTTTTTAGATAAATGATGTTTACTATTACTTTGATCGTTTGTCTGATGATGATCATAAAATTCAAACTGCACACATAATGACTTTTTGATCACTTATTTTTTATTTAACGATTGAAATCATTCTGTACTAAATTGACCATTATAATGATGTTCGATTGAAGTAAAATTTTGATAGTGTGCTACAAATATTACTGAGATCATCGTTGCAAGTTTTTAGATCCATCGGTGGTCTCTATCTATCAAATCATCATGTGGTCATTCGTAGCGATCGAAATCAAAATTTATTGATCGACATAGCTAGGGCTATCGGATCGAGGTGGTCTTTTGTGACGATACTCCAACAATAATTATTTAGATAATGAATGATGAAAATAATTATTTACAATCATTTGTAAGTTTAATAAATAAAAAAAATAGTTTTTGCGATGGTAATTTTTGTCTGTAATAGTGTTGTCACTAATGATTATTAACGAAGGCTCTTTTTATTGCTAATACTCTTTTTGCCATCACTAATAAATTTAATAAATATTTTTTTTGAGATGGCTAAATCTATCGCTAATAGTGTCATTGCTAATGATTATTAGCGACAGTAAGTACCGTCGCTAATACAGTTTTCGTCGTTGCTAATAAATTTAATAAATAATTTTTTTTTACAATGGTTTATTTTTGGTCATTTTTTGTTGTCGGTGAAAACTGTTATTAAAGACGTCAAAAATATCGTCGCTAATATCCATCAGTAAAAAATTTATTAGCGATGAAATTATTGCCATTGGTAATACCGTCGCTAATATCCTTTATTAGCGACGGCTAAAATACCATCGCGAATGGTCGTCACTAATATTTTAATTTTTTGTAGTGGGGGCGGCAAAATTTTGTTTTTTGGACAATATTTTCGCACACCTTAATTTAGATATGCTTTCATTTTTTTGATTTTTATAATATTATATTATTATTATTATTCTAAAAATTATTATTTTTATATAGTAGTAATTTTTAAGAATTACACTACTAACAAAATAGCAAGAAGGCTGTGTAACATCGTGGATGCGACTACTACTCTAAAAGCTGTCAAGGAACCAGGACTTTTGGATGTTAAGTATTCTTATTTGATTCATCCATCTTCCTCTAATCACAAATCAACTGAACCATTCAAAATCAATTAAAATTTAAATATTAAATTTTTTATTGTTGGAGTGTCTCTTTTTTAGATAAAATTGTTAGATCTCAAATTAAAAGTTTCCATCCTCATTACATCTTCCTTTAAATCTTTATCTTACAATAAGCCATTTTATATTGGGCAAGCCTTTTCGATAACAATCAAAAAAACCAACATTTTAATGATTTTGTTAATCATTTAATCAAAATTATAAAATGAAATATCAAATCGATATGTTGTTTTACATTTTTGACAATGTTGTTTTAAATTTTTGACAAATTTATAACTAATAATATCTCATCTTAATCTTGATAATATTATCTGCTACTTTCTATTATTTAAGAAATAAATTATAATTGAAAATAAAATATTATATTTTGTAAATAGTGACGTATAGAATGTATTGTTGGTACTTTTATTGTAATTCTCATTATGATAGCCACTAATTGTTGCTCGCGGATGCATCATAAATGTTAGTTTGAGGATTATGGAGGAGGACTTGGTTGACAAAGTTATCAAATATCTACTATAATACATGCAATGCATCACTTTATATAATCAGCAAACAATTGAAAAATCTTTTTGAGAAAAATACAAAATACCTTAGCATTATAACAAAATAAAGTAAACCATTGGATATTTATTGACCGGTAGCAAAACCTTTACTCCCTTATTAATCTTTAAAAGTGAAGTGAGTTGAAGCTTAAGGAAAAATAGATTGCATTTCTATTTATTGATTTCCTCCAATAGCTTATATATATATATATATATAGTAGAGTAATAAACTTTTAGAGTTAACTATTCAGTGATATTATTGATTTGTTTTAATTACTGAATGAAAGCTTTATATTCATTCATGTTATAAAAGAAGGATCATATCCATGTCTAAAGGCAACATATATGCATCCATATTACATGCTTAATATGTGGCCAGGACTAGTTATTTTAATGTGACCAGCGCATGGCTTCATACTTAACAAATGATCATCAATTTCATACCAAAAATTATCGAGTAATAAACTTTTAGAGTTAACTATTCAGTGATATTATTGATTTGTTTTAATTACTGAATGTAAGCTTTATATTCATTCATGTTATAAAAGAAGGATCATATACATGTCTTAAGCTAACATATATGCATCCATATTACATGCTTAATATGTGGCAAGGACTAGTTATTTCAATGTGACCAGCACATGGCTTTATACTTAACAAATGACCATCACTTTCATTAGATGATGTGCATGACATTTATAATTATCATATACAATATATGTACAATGCAAAGGTAGTTGACATTACATGATTAAGAGAGATATTTATGGAGTTAATCTTGCATGTGTGTTAATTAAATCCATTAAATTCATAGATCATGATTCATATTTGTATCCAATCTCGCATACTAAATGAGCAGATTACATTAACACTAGGTAGAAGGTACACCACAAATTATAAATACTTTTATGGATTGATATCATGTAGGTTTAATTGCCTTAGTGAAAGGTGGTAATCCATGTCATGTAGGTTTAGTTATAAATACTTTTAAGATTTATATTTCATGAATATGTTGATTGGTAGTACGAGAGTGGTTATATCACCTATGATTTTATCTTTCTACCAGCTTGTGTAGCACTATCTCTACAATCAACATATTCATGAAATATGTTGATTGTAGGATCTATGGCTGAGGTGGTATGACCCCAACACTTGCCCCCTACTTTCGAGTCTGAAGTGGTCGCTTTAGATGAAGGAAGTCTTGGAGTCTGATCGAGTGGACAAACTAGAGCTATTCATTCTCCAGGTGAGCCATCGTGCTGCCTCATTAAATTCAAACTTGATGTAACAAATTGCTTCATGAACCATGCCATAATTATTCATCGAGATTCGACATTTCATGACAAGGATGGCAACAAAATCCAAACCCCCAGGTACCCGATCCGATCCAATCTGATTGGATCAGGTAGTCAACGTATTGATTGGATTTAGATCGGATTTGGATAAAATTCGAACGCTTAACTTTAGATTCGGACTAGGATCAGATAATTATACACCTAACCCCATACCCGACCCGAATCCAATCAGAACTATTTTAGTATTTTAATATATATATATATTATTAAATATATTTTATCAATTATCACCTACTAGTTACTAAATCCTAACTTATTCATGAAAAATATTCTAGCCTAATAAAGACTAAAAAATATTCATGCAATTACAAGATACACCAACATGATTACTATTTTAATATATTTTAAATTTAAACTTGAATTTCAAATATTGGCTATTGATGGCAGGTTTAATTCATCAAATCATTAGATACGCCAATATGATTATCATGTTTGCTGTAATTTAAATTTGAATTTGAATTTTAAATTTTGTAATTTGAATTCCCCTCTTTCTCCCTTTTTCTTCTTTCCTTCAATTGTCATTCCACAAGAATAAAGCACAAAACGGCAAATCAAACCCTCCTCACCCATAATACCAAATGGTCAATCAGTCACACCCACACTACCATCCATCAACCCTCCCATCATCCCTTCCTGTGATCCATTTTGACACCACGATCAATCCATAAGCTAGCTATTAGTCTGTCATTCTGTCCGTTATTCCTAATATCTTTTGCATTGATTAGCAAGCAACTGCTCTTTTCAGTAATTACATTTGCTTGCTAGAGTTGCTTGTTGGTGAGAGTTCTGATATTTATTCATACTACTTATGATACTGCTTATGAAATAGATATATTATGCAGGGAGAAAAGTAGGAGTTATGCATGGCAATAAAAGGAGAAAGCACTACTCAAATGGATCAACCATCTATGCCTGTTAGTATTTCTACAACTGTTGTAAATTCAGACCAGCCTATACACCCATCTGTGCCTACTACGTAGGCTAATATTTTTACTATTGATGCAAATTCAGACCAACCTATACACGTGGATTTAGCAACTAGCCAAGACGAAGGAGAAGCTAGAAACAAAGGCAAACTAAGAAGTAGCGCTTGGAGTCATTTTGCAAAGGTTGAGTTTATGGAGTTTTAAAGGCAAAGTGTAATTATTATACTAAGCTGCTTAGTGGTGACTAAAAAAATAGGATGAGATATTTGTGTAGTCACTACAAGATATGTCCGAGGAGGAGATATGGAGATATTAAACAAAAAATTTTGGTGAATAACCTCGCAAAGGATGGAACACAAACAATGTCTGCTTACTCATTTGATTAAAAAATTGAGAAGAGAGAGTTAGCTGACATGATCCTTCTCCATAATTATCCTTTGAGCATGGTGGACCACATTGTATTTAGGAGATTTTTGAATGTAGTGCAACCGTTATTCAAGATTTCTACTCGAAACACTATCAAGGATGAGATCGAGACTATTTATAAGGAGAAGAGACAACTAACAAATTTGATTGACAAGAATGAAAATAGGGTAGCAATCACTACTAACATGTGGACTATAAGCAATCAAAAATGAGGTTATATGGCTGTTAGCGCATACTTTGTTGATCAAGATTAGGCATTATAAAGTCGAATTCTTAGATAAGTGGTTCTTATATTATATACTTTATATTTGATGGGCTTAAGTGACTTATTTTACATACTTGCTAATAATTTATGATTTTAAATAGATTTACTTATGTTCCTTCTCCACATACTGCAATAAACCTTGTTGAGATACTTATTGAATGTTTGTTAAATTGAAATGTTGATACTAAATTATCGATAATTATTTTAGATAATTGTAGCACCAATGATGTAATGGTTGATATTTTAAAGAATAAGTTACAACTTAGTACTTTATTATTGTCCAATAGATTCTTACACATGCATTGTTGTGCCCACATATTGAATTTAATTATGAAGGATGATCTAGAGGTGATTAAGAAAGGGATCGAAAATATTCATGATAGTGTGGAGTATTGGACAGCATCACCTAAGAGGTGTGAAAAGTATGAAGAAACAACTCGTCAAATACGAGTTAATTGTACTAAAAAGATGGATCTTGACTGTCCAACTATGTGGAACTCAAGTTTCTTAATATTGGAGACTGCTTTGATGTATAAAGATATTTTTGCTAGGCTGAAACAATATGAGATAGAATTTAAATGCTATCCTAGAGATAATTATTGGGTACTTGGTCAGAAAGTTTGTCATAGATTAAAATTATTTTATACAATGACTAAGGTATGTTTTGGTACCAAATTTTCTACAACTAATTTATATTTTTTTAAAATTTATAATGTGAGATCAGAGTTGCTTAAGTAGCTTGAGTCTCCTTTTGAAGTCATTGAGAACATGACTAAAGAAATGTTGATTAAATTCAACAAATATTGGGATGAGATCCATGTTTTAATGGGGATTGATATAATTTTAGATCCAAGGTTTAAAATATCCTTGATTGAGTATTATTTTAGCAAAATTTATAGGGATATGGCTACTGACAAGATTGAGAAGTTACAAAAAGTTTGTTATAAATTACTTAATAAGTATCAATTCAGGGCTAATATGAAAAGACAACATGAGAAAGACTCTAGTATGATGCAAAGTAATCATGGATCTCTAAATGATCAATTAGCTAATTTTGATTTGTATGTGCGGAGAAAGAAGAAGGCCAAAAGCACTTCAATAGAAACTAAATTAGATCACATTTGGAGGAGGATGAAATACCTCGGTCTCCTAATTTTGATGTCTTACTTTGGTGGAAAATAAATGGATCTAAGTATCCAACATTGTAAAAGATGGCCAAAGATTTGTTTGGCATCTCCACATCCATCGTGGCATCTAAATCTGCTTTTAGCACTAGTGGGAGGTTATTAACTCTATACCACAGTCGATTATATCCTGAAACTGTAGAAGTCTTGATTTGTGGCAGCAATCGGTTGGATAGAGGTATTTTCATGTATTGTATGCTATTATTTTTTTCATTAAATTTCTTTCTTTGATGTGATAATTGTTTATGTAAATTGATTTTTATTTTGTATAGGTACTAGTACTACACTTTCTAAAGGAAAGCAAGAAGAGACTTATCATGCTTTTGAGGATTTTGTACTTGAAGATAGTAGCTCAAGTATAAATTTTTTATAGTAATTTTTTTAATAAATTCTATTATTAATGATCATTATAATCAATCATCACTAACAAAGATTAATTATTTGTAGGTAGATTGGGTGAAGAATAATATTACAACTAAGGATTGATCGAGAATTGTTGTTTGAGTCTTGTTGAAACTTGAAACTTAGATATATATATATATTTTTAAATTATATTTATATTTTTATTTACTTTAGAGATGTTGGAACTAAGTGTTGTTATTGATTATTTTGATCTATTAAATTTATATTATATGTAAATTTTATTTAAATTAAATGTGAAACTAAGTATTGTTGAACTAAGTATTGTTGAATTTTATTTGCTTAAGGTAGTTTAAATTTTATTTTGATAGAACATGAAACTAAGTATTGTTTAATTTTATTTTTTTATGGTAGGTATGATTTGTGAAATGGTAGTATGGCTTTAAAGTTGATAAAAATTAAAAAAAATGCTCAATGTGACTCAAGTGGATTCGGGTTAGGTCAATCCGAATTATCTGATATCCGATTGAGATGGGTTTGGACAAAAAAATTCAGTCTCGATAGTGTTTGGACTGGGTTTGGATAGATTATTGGATATTTGGGTTTGGATAGCTGAAATTCGTGCCGAACTCGGCCCGATGCCATCCCTACTTCATAAATCCCAGTGCATTCATGAAGTGCAGACGACTCGAGCTAGATTACTCAATCTTGGAAGACTAAGTGTTGACAGTTGTTGCTCAACTATCCAAGAATGTTCTGCATCGCTCCTAAGAAAATGAATTTTGGAGATTATCTTTGGACCCATTAAGGTTCACCATGTGGTAGGTAGTGAGAATTCCCAAGGCATCCCCTGTGAGTGATCCACAGGATCGAATAGTTGTATAGTTTGTCGCTTTATGGGCGGCCGCCCGACGAGATCCAACTGCTGGATGGCTACATGTGCATCTTTTCGGGTCTATATGAGGAGGCTGCCTACTTGACAGGACTTCACCATCTTAGCCCATCTTTCTCCTATAGTATTCACCAAAGTCCTTCCTCTTTTTCTGCAACCATGATGCCATCAGAGTGATTTGTGAAGCAGATGGTTAAAGAGAGAATGGCTGCCATCCATGGGGAGCCCTTATCCAAGCGGACTAGGACCACTAAGCCAAAGCGATCCCCAGCCATAGCCTTGAGGGCAGCCCGTGCCCCTCTATCGAGCCGAGGCTTGACTCCTCCTGAGGGACTTAGGACAAGCCCCTCCCAATCTGGTGGAAACATTGGGACCTTTGGCTCTTCCTTGAGGATCTTCGATGTGGTCTGAGATCGCTGCATCAACGACTTCAAGGCTTTGGCGGAGTATGAGGAGGAGGTCGTTAACATCGTCACTTCTACTTATGTCTATGGCTTTAATGATTGCAAGGCCCATTTGAAGCAGATGGTCTTGAAGTTAGACCTCGAGTGCCTCCTTTTTGGCAACAATGACAATGAAGTTGGGGCCTCCTCTTCGGATGAGGATTAGATCCTCATTCATTTTGTATGTGCCTTTTTGGCACCTAGCGAGGCACCTTTCTAAAAAATTTTTTGAATTAATGGAAGGCAAAATCATATTTACTTTATCTGAGTGCTTTTGTTTCTGATGATCACTTGGTTGACTCAAGTTTGCTCCTGAATTAACCTCTTTGCCAGATTTTGGTTAGGTCCCATGTGGTCTGTCATCCAATTGTTCCCAAGATGCTTGCTCGGGGAGGCTTTGGCTCGGAGTAGGACTCAATCGCTTTATTTAGGGGTTGTTCATGGGTTCATATCCCTCGCCAAGGTGGCACTATAATAGAACATAGTATTAACGATGCAAAAAATTCATCGCTAATACTAGATTTTCATCGGTAATAGTTATTAGTGACGAAATTATCGTCGTTAATATTTCGTCATAAATAATGGCATCGTTGATAATTTTTTACAATGAAAAAAAAAATTTCATCACCAATAATCGATATTACCGATCAAAAATTTTCATCATTAAATTTTTTTTTCAAAAACTATTCATGATAAAAAATTTTTATATTAATTTATGATAAATTATTATGTCACTAATAAAAAAATAATTTAAAAAATTATTTGTGATGAACTACTTTCATCGTTATTAATTTAATTAAATTTTTTTATAAAATTCAGATTTATAAAAAAATATTAGCGATGTAAAAGTTTAGTCGCAAATACGATAATTTTTTATGGAAATATTATTTACGATAAAATTATTTTCATTGCTAATAATTTAATATAAAATTTTTATATTTTTAAATTTATTAAAAAATTATTTACGACCAATTATTTTCATCGCTAATTTATTTTTTGGTGACCAAAATATCGTCAGAAATAATTTCATCGCTAAAAATTTACACATAATTTTTTAAAATAATTTATGAATATATATTTTTAATTTATATTTATAATATTTTTTATTTATAATCTATAAAATTAAAATAAAAAATTCACATAATAAATCTATAAATAAATTTTATCATTTTATTATATTAAATTAAAATTATAAGAGATCTAAAATAAAAATAAAAAGCAACATAAACAGGCCGTCAAGTGTCGGCATCCGCAGAAGAGGAACGGACTGGAGAAGGGGAGTGCTTGGAAGAGCTCGGACCAGCCTGTTGCTGACTCATCAGCTGCATCATTTGCTCCATCTACACCATCTGTTCTATCATTTGGATTTGGAGTAGCCAGTACTCATCGACGCGTACAGCCAACTCATCAATTTGTTGTTCAGCCCACTATCGATCCTCAATAGCCTGCCTCTACATCTCCACCAATCGAGCATCGCAAGTAGTATGGATGTCAGTCCTAAATGAGCATGAGGATGAGGGAGTACTGATCCCATACCCTAGATTTCTAACATAACAGGATCTCTTACGAAGACCTGATCACAGATCTCATCATCTATGGGTGTGGTCGAGCCCTCAAGGGTAGGCTGGGATGTAATGCTTATCATATGATCTTGAAAATTAAAGTTATAGCTATTTTAATTTTATACTGAATATCAAACTGTGAAAGAAAAAAATAATTGAAAAAATTTATAAAAAGCTCCTGGCTCCTCGTCATCCACTCCCTTGATCGTCTTTAGTGAGTCTGCTGGTAGATATCGATCCTACCAAGAAGCTCGCCACTCTCTGCATCTCTCTGCAACTTGAAAATAATTAATTAAAATTTTTTTAAATAGTTAGAGAGTTAAAATATGCTAATTAAAAATTACTTACCATCTGCCCCATATGATGAGTGAACGACCTCGAACCCCCACAATGCGATACGGTCTGTCTCGTCTGATTCACGATGTTTTGGGCACATCATCTCTGTACAGTTAGCAATCAATTTAGTAGGTAACAAACTGAATTTAAGAATAAATAATTCAATTATTAAACTTTAAAAAAAAAATTGGATGTGTAATCTGATATGCTAGATCCTCGTAATACTGGCATACGAGAGCCCAATGATCCATAGTGATGCTGGCATACGATCGTTACTGCGCTGCCTCCACCCCACAGTCCTGCATCATATGGTACCAGTGCTGATGAATACGATGGTGATACTTCTTGAAATGCAAGCATAAATGAGCATCCACAGCTCACTGCATGCGATCCTCCTCAAAATCAACAATATCAAATACACCTTGCCAATAACAAATATTAAAAGAATATCATGCTAATTAAATATTCATAGCATAATTTATTTTATCTGTAACTGGATGTAAAAAATCTCTCTCTGAGTCTGTATAATATGACGCCAATCGAAAAATATCACATGGGCATAGCTGCGGCATATGATGCCTAGCTCAGTCTGTCACGGCTCGCACCATCCCCTAATGGGCCTGGTGTAGCCGGATAGTATCTCAATATGGAGATGCTATCTCGAGTGCTCGTGTTTTCAATGCTCTAGAGCGAGGTTCTTCGATGGACCTCATCCTGACCTCACCATCAGTGGAGACTGGCCTGAAATAATAATAAATAAATCATTAGTATGATAGCTATCTAAATAAAAAAATTAAATTTTATTATATAAAAAGTATAATAATATCATTCAGACCCACCTCACTCGGATCTGCCTCACTGAGACCTGTCGGTGCAAGATCCTCTGGTGACTCTGCTAGTGCGGCAGTGGAAATGGGTGAAGGCACCTCAGCCTTAGGGATAAGCTGCAAATGCGAACATCATCGTCTGTCTCTTGATGCCATATGTATAATTTTTGACATATAAATGAATATAATATTGAATAATAATAATAAAAAATAAATTACATTCTAATGAATATAATTATATCGCGTACCATTATTGCAAGAGAAGATTCAACAAAGAATATAAATCTACTCATCAATATTCATATCTTTCTCGATGTGTAGGTCCTCCTCCGAATCGCAATAATCGATAAATGTATCGTCTTCTATCTCATCGTCATTTGTGAACTGATCGTCATCCTCTGACTCATCAAGATTAAATACAAAATCAACTTCAACTTCGTTGGACGGCAGATCAGTCCTATTCAAAAGAGTTGTTACAAGTTCTTCATCAATAAGAAGCTCGACTAATGTTTGTTCTTCCTCTTGAAAAGCTTTCTCTTTATGTAAATCTAAATTTTCATCCATCTTTAGTCAGATTGGTATGTCATATACGTCTCTAGATATTATTCTTTGTACAACATGCCAATTACCTCGATATTTTAGATCCTTCAAATATATTACTTATTTTGCTTGAGTTACTAATATATACGGCTCATTCTGGTACCATGTTCATGCAAAGTTTACATTAATAAAGTATAGATTGATATGAATATCGATTTTTTGATTGCTAATATCCCACCATTCATACTGAAATAAGAATACAGAATTACTAAACCCATATTTCAATTCTATGATATCTATCAGTACACTATAATATTCAATCTCTTCTTCTCCTTTATATCTTATCGTAGCAATCTCACTATTCTGGATCTGTTATTGCATCTCAAGCTCTCTTGTGTGAATCTCATTCCTCTAATGATACAGAATGCCTAGTGGTTAACTCTTCGATCGGGACCACATGCTAAATCGTACAACTCATCGGTCGTACCCTCTTCTTTATTGAAATACTTATATTTCATCTACATCATAACATAAAAGATTATGTTGATTCAAATAATTATTTTTATAATTATTAAAAATAACATATTACTAGTGCAACTTACAAGATCTTCAAATTATTTTATAAATTTTCTCCTATGTCGATCATCAGTATCTGTATTATTCTCTTCGGATAGTATACTCTTGTGCTCACTGCAACAAGTCAAGATTTTTAATTTTATATCGATATGAAAAAATTACTTAGAATATTAAACAGTGTGCTAAGATGGTACTTACTCAATGAAATCTTTAATTTTTTCATAATTATTTAGAATGTAGAAGTGTGTCTTGGATAGCTCATTCACATCAATAAATTCATATCTCTTTCCACCAATAGATCGAACCATTTATTTAAATATGGACAGTGTCGGTTCATTGTCACCCCATTCATAGTCTGCGTTACGATCTGTATGATTAAATCTTATTTCGATATCGTCAAAATACATCGAGCAGAACGTGGCACACTCCGTAGCTACGTATGCTTTCGTTATAGATCATTCAGGCCGTACTTTATTGTGCACATATTTTTTTAGGATACACAAGAATCTGTAAATAAAAATAAATTTAAATTTTAAAAATATATTTACATCTTATAACTAATATAATAAAGTGCGTACAATTTTTTTACCTTTCAATAGGATACATTCACCGATAAAATACTGGTCTGACCAAAAAAGTTTGCTTTGGAAGATGAATAGTCAGGTGCACCATAACATCAAAAAATGATGGTGAAAATTTTTTTTCTAACTTATAAAGAATGAGCATGATATTCTTCTCAAACTTCTCAAGTAAGTTAATTTTTAATTTTTGACAATATAGTTTTCGGAAGAATACTTCCAACTCAATCAATGCAGTTGGAACATCACCACCCAAATAGCCATGCATGACCATAGGAAGCAAGCGTTGCATCATCACATGAGAGTCATGACTTTTCATGTTAGAGATATTACCATCGTTGTTGCCAACACACCGCGATACATTTGAAACGTAAGCATTAGAAAACTGATGATTTTGAACCATCCACAGAAACTCTTTTTCTCTCATCAAACAGCGAATAATATGTAGGTGGTATAAAAAATCTATCATCTTGACGAACTAAATGCAACTCTGATCAGATTCTCATTTTCTACAAATCAAGACAAGCTTTTGTACTTTTTTTTTATTTTTTTTGAAATGTTTAATACTATACCGATGATATGACAAAGTAGTAGCTACTTTCAATATGGTAGTTCAAAAAAAATACTTCACTTCATCAAATTTAGTTCAGCTTTAATACGCTTCCACTTGCGAGTATCCGATATTTTTTTAAATTGGATATTTTTAATAACTTCAAGTTGTTCTAAAACTTCTGCTCCACTTAACTCCTTAGGTGGCTGATGCCGGTCAGACTTACCATCAAAGTATTGATTGTAACGGATCCTCCAAGAGTGATTACCAAGTAGAAATCACCGATGATTCATGAAGCATATTTTTCGTCCATGCTTTAAATATTAGAAGGATGCATCTTTGTTGCATATTGAACATGTCAGATATCTTTTGGTACTCCATGCAGATAAGTTTTTATATGTAAAAAAATCATTTATGGTCCATAAAATCAAAGCATGCAACTTAAAATTTCTTCGACTTATAGAATCATATGTTTGTACTTCATTTTTTCATAGCTCCTTCAGATCATCAATTAACGATCGTAGATATACATCAATTTCATTACCTGATGCTTTCAAATCTGAAATCAACAATGACATAAAGATAAATGGTTCTTTCATACACTTTCAAGGTGACACATTATATACAACTAGCATCACAGGTCACATGCTGTAGAAAGTACTCAAATTACTAAAGAGATTAAATCTATTTATCGTTAGATCAAGCCGGATTTGTGCGGGTCACTCGCAAAGTGCGAATGCTTTGCATCGAAGACTTTCCATACTACAAAGTCAGCCAGGTGGCTAAGTATGTTCTCCTTCGAAACCCACTGCTTATGATGCCATCTCATTTTTTCAGCTGTCTTTATGGACATATACAACCTTTGAAGTCTTGGAATCAATGGAAATACCTCAAAACCTTTTGAGGTATCTTCTTTTCTTTTCTATTATCTGTTTTGTACCTAGGCTCATCATATTTTGGACATTCAGTTACCTGTTCGTTATTCTTATAAAATAACATACAATTATTTTTGTAGGCATGTATAAGAATATAGCCAAGTCTCAATTCCTGCATGTATATTTTTGCTTCAGAATATGATTTCGAAAGTTTCTCTCCATCGGAAAGAGCTACTTTAATCAATGTCAAATTTTGATCAAATGACTTCTGACTCTATCGATTCACGATTTTAATATAAAGTAATTTTATCAAAAATTCTAACTTAGAGAACTTTGCACAATTTAGATAGAGTGGCTCTTGTGTATCTCTTACAAGCTTTGCAAACTATTCAGAAGTCTCTTCTACCTCAAGTCGAATATTATGTTCATGATCAGAATTGGTCTCAGATGTACTAGTACTCATACATACATTTGAACAAATATCCTGATGTAAATCATCCAATAGTTTTTCTATACCATCATATTCGACAGGTTCAGCAGCATCACTATCATGTTCAGTATCATTATTGCCGTGCACAACTTCATTTGGATCACCCTCTCCATACCATATATAGTAAGTATACTTCTTGTCCATACCATAACGTAGTAGATGCTCCTCAATAAGTATTATGCGACAATATACCATATTGATACATCTCTTGCATGGACACTATCCGACTAGCACTGTCAGCCTTATGTCATGCAAACTCTATAAAATCTCGAACATCTTTTCGATATTCAGGTAAAAAAATCTTAATCAAGATCGACTCTTAAATGAGAATCTATGACTTAATACAATTTAACTACTATCTCGGAACATACATTCAGAGATGAATTTCTAATTTATCAAAAATGAGTAACTCTGCATTGAAATTTTTTCATCAAAAATTTTAGTAGAGTTTTTTTTTAAAATAAAAATATTTTTTATATTTAATTATAATAAGCAAAGGCATACAAAATAGCACATGAAATAATTAAGTTGTAATAAGCAAAAGCAATGTGTATTATGCTAGTGGAACAATAAAAAATTTATAAATTTTAATAATAATACTAAAAAATTAATATAATAAATATAAAATAAACTATTAGTAGTTGAGCATGCAAAATAATATTAATGCAAAATAATAATACGAAATTCAATCCCGTACTGAATATCCTCCGCTCTCTCTCCCTCATCTTCCAAATTCACCAAAAGCAGCACCATGGAGGCAGTCCCGTAGATAGGGCTGGAAGTGGGTCGGACCGTCGGAGGTGCATCGGGCCGGCCTAAGACTCATCGAACTGGGCTTCGGACTTGACCACAAACCACTCAGACCGGGCTCTAGCCAAAAAAATAGGGCCCACTTGGCCATCGGGTTGGGCTCGGACAGACATTTGGTCTGGCCCAGAGCCGACTCGATTGGGTTCGGATCGATTAACCCTCCTCTCTCCCGACCCCGACCCAATCCATATTTTAACTTTCATATATATAAGAAATCATTTTTTTATTTTTTTAAAATATTTTTTACCTAAAAATATTTTTTTTAAAATATTTTTCTCCTAAACATTTTTCTTTTAACAATTATTTTTTCTCTAAATATAGTTTATCCTAAATATTTTTTTTTAATTATTTTTTTCCTAAACATCATGCACCCACAGCCTAACCCACCCCCCGTGATGCCGTCGTCGTCACCACCCCCTGCCACCCGCATTCGACCCCCGTGACCCTTACTCCCGCGGTGCTGGCACCGTCACCCACCCCGCACCGCCCGAACTAGGCCCTCGCGACCCCTGCTTCTGCGAAGCCACCGCCGTCACCCATCTCACACCATCCGAACTCGACCCCCGTGACCCCGCGCCTATGGTGCTACTGCTGTCACTCACCCCCCACCGCTCGGCCTCGACCCTCGCAATCCGGATCTGACCCGGATCCCAACTTGGATCCTGATCAGATCCTGATCTGGATCTCAATCCGAATCGAGATCTTGATCTGGATCCCGACCTCGATCCAATTCGGATCGTGATCTGAATCCGAACTGGATCCCAGATCGGACAGTTCATATGCATTAAAAATTTACTAAAGGATTCGGCTAATCCTAGTTAAAACATTAAATCATAATCATAATATTTTATATGCATTAAATTATAAAAAATATATATATTAAATTATAACAAGTAAAAAATATATATATTAAATTATAACAAAAAAATTATTTTATTATTAATCAAATAATAAAATATTTGATTAATATTTTTTTATTTTTTTTATTTTTCTTTTTCCCCCTCGTTTCTCCCTTCTCTTCCTCCCTCCACGCCCCGACCGACCTTCCTCCATCGACGGCTGACCCACACCTACCCCGCTCCAGTGTGCCATCCATGGTGTCGCCCCACCCCCTTCGCCCTCTGACCCCCTGGCCCCTATGTCGCCCCCGACCACCCACCCCATGAAACCCCCTCCACCCTTTGGCCTCCCAATCCCCTGCAACCCCCTTCGAGACACCGTCACCCACCCCACGCCGCCGTCCCCCCAACCCCCGCCGCCATCCCCCCAATCCTCGGCTTCTGCACCCGCACCCATCATCGTAGGACGGATCCCTGTGACCCCCCCACTCCTTTCCTCCTCGATGAACCCCACAGCTCCCCCCCACCCCTATCGGTGTCGCTCCTTCACACCCCACGGCCCCCCTTCCCCACGATCGGACCCCCTCCATGGCCCCTCCCCCCCACCGGCAGCTCAGTGCTATGGCGGCCACTGGCACATGCCGATGGAGGCACCGGACGTCGCTCGTCGGTGGCCCGATCAACCAAAAAAAAAGAGCAGAAAGCAATGGCAGATCGTACCTGAAGGAGAAAAGGAGTCGTTTGTGACGGTCGGTGGAAGCGACGGTAGAGCCCAAAAAGCAATGGCAGCATCGGTCGGTGGAGGGAGAGCTCAGAGAGGGAGAGGCTTTCGTGCGAAGGGACGAGATGTCGACTTGACCTGTAATAAATGAACAACTATTAGTGACAAAAATTTTCATCGCTAATACGCTTATTCACGACGGAAAACTAATTTTCATTATCAATAAGGTGTGAAAAAAAAATTTTTCTAAAAAAAATTCATCCAAAAAATTCATGAAATAAATTATTGGTAATGAAAATAAAAATATGCATCGTTAATAAGGGTATTAGTGACAGAAACTATATTTTTATCGCTAATAAATACCATCCAAAATTTTTTTTCTCTAATAAATTTTTTTAAAAATAAAAAAAATATTTTAAGAATAATTTTACTAACAAATTCTTTTTCATTGTTAATAAAAAAAAATTTCCATTAATAAATTTTTCTTCACGAAAATTGATTAAAATAATAGTTTTAAAATATGGTTGTCATTGGAAAATAAATTTATGTAACAAATAAGTTTTTCTAAAAAAATTAAAAAAAAATTAAAGACTATTTGTGATAAAAATTTTATTTATATCGCTAATAATTAAAAAAAAAATTCTCCTAAATTTTTTCAATCTAAAAAAATCTTTCCAATAATAATTTCATAAAAAAATTAATTTTAAATTTTTCCACCAAAAAAATTTTTCATCCAAAAGATTTAACAAAAAAAATGATATTAAAAAATATTTATGATGAAAAATAAAATTAATTTTTTTAATGTAAAAAATTTATGATCTAAAAATAATTTTCAAAATAATTTCATCAAAAAAATTAATTTTTTATTAATCAAAAAATTTTTATATAGATAGTTAATTAATTTATATTTTTTTTAAAAAAAGTTTTTTTCTTCAAAAAAATTATATAAAAAATATAATTATGATATAAAATTCAATTTACGTTGCTAATAATTGTTATAAGAATAGCTCTTCGGCTTCTATAATAGAATGGGCATTATGAGAGATCGATAGTTTTGAGATCTTCGATCTTCAAGGAGCTCGTCTTCTTTTTGAAGTCTTCATTTTAAAAGTCGGAATACGAGAATATCACAATAATTCTGAAATTACGAGAGAAATTCATCAAGATTGAGATTTGAAGGATAGGATAGCGACAAAAAGTTAGAGGTCCAGAAGCTCGTATATTGTATGTGAGGATTGAGCTTGAAAACTTTAAGAAAAGTTATGTGAGCATCAAAGAGCAATTAATCAGAATCAAAGCAGACCTGTGGATAGTGTAAGCTATGTTATAAAGTACAAGTTCATATTTATACTTTGCATTGCTAGGAAGATGAGTGTTCGTATTATTTATCTTTTCATAATTAAAATTTTTACAGAGATATATTTAAGCATCGATCGATGCAAAAAATGTGGTATCTTTCGAGATCGTGAAAGTCATGCTTGAATACGCTACTTAACTATATGATTTTTGCATGAAAGGAAGCTCCTTTCATGCAGCTTAAGATAGATATTCCATCAGAAATATTCATTGATATCACTAGTAATAGTGACAATAATAAACAGATAAATTTTATGTCGCAAATAAACGTATAACTCATTTCATTGAAAAAGATCTATTCATTCTACTCTATAAATATCATCCACTTTTATATAATTTTTTCATATAAAAAGTTCGATCTGGATCATAACTCATATTTGCTCTTTTACTATGCAAAAAGACAAAAAATATATACAGCTGTTACAAAAAATAGATGTAGTTACCTTACACAAAATTAAGAATTTAAATTTTATAATTTTTTATAATTTTTAATTTTTTAAATATTGATGATGAAAATATTTTCATCGTAAATAATTAAGTATTTACGATGTAAATTTTTTTCATCATAAACACTTAATTATTTAGGATAAAAAATTTTCATAAAAAATAATAAGTAATTTTTGATTTTTTTGATTTTTAATTTTTTAAAATATTGATAATAAAAATATTTTTATCATAAATAATTAAGTATTGATGATGAAAATTTTTTACATAAAAATACTTGATTATTTATGATGAAAAATTTTCATCATAAATAATAAGTAATTTTTAATTTTTTTTAATTATTGATGATGAAAATATTTTTATCTTAAATAATTAGTATTTATCATAAAATTTAATTATTTATGATAAAAAAATTTTATCATAAATAATCAATAATTTTTGAATTTTTTATTTTTTTAAAATATTGATGATGATAATATTTGCATTGCAAATAAGCTTATTGGGAACGAAATTTTTTTTTTATCGTAAATACTTAAATTATTTATGATAAAAATATTCATCATAAATAATTTATATTTAAAATATTTTTTTTTCATCGCTGATACGCGATTATTTGTGATGAAAAATAATTTTTATTGTAAATATTAAATTATTTATGATGAATATTTTTTCATCATAAATAGCATTATTGATGATAAAAATATTTTTATCGTAAATAATTCCATCATGAAAAGGTTGTTTTCTTATAGTGTGGACACTTAAAGCTAGTCTTAATTTGTCTGGATGGAATTTGCCTTGTTTACAGCCTTGGTCATATTCTTGGATCAATCCCAAGAGTCTTGTTCATGGGGGCCCGAACTTGGGTTCGGACATTCTCATTCCTATCGTCGGATCATTTCCAACTTAGTATTTAGAGGTCTCGATCTGAGCTGAGATATCTCCAAAATTCATTCATGAAAAATTTTTGGGATCTTTTTCAAACTGGCTTTTCAGCCATACTATCACCAAGTTACCTCTGTCGGTTGATTTGAGTTCGATCATTTATCATTGGATCATTTCTAAGACTTTTGCTCTATGAAAGGTCTTAACTTGGATTAAGATATCTCCCCATCGTTGACGCTTTACTGATTAGTATTTGGAGGTCTCGACCTAAGCTGAGATATCTCCAAAATTCATTTGTAAAGGTCCTAATTTGGGTCAAGATATCTCCTTCTCATCGGTGCTTTGCCAACTAGTATTTGGAGGTCATAACCCCTAAGCCAAGATATCTCTGAGGGATCTGTCTGCCAATCTAATCGTTGGGGTTCAAATAATCATTTGAATGTCCTATAATTTTTGTCTACATTATCGATAACTTGGTTGGGCCCAATATCTGAAGTTTCGAACGGGTCCGAAATATCTTGAAGAGCCATTCCCTGGAGGGTCATGCTGTAGAAGTCCAAAGGAGTCATGCATTTAATGTTGGCATATCCCAATAATGGTGGTTTATGGGAATGGGTGATTGGAAGCCTGATCATTGTACGATATGATCCTCAAAAGTCATTTTTTTGGGTGACACCTATTGCATGGCCAGCGGAAGTTAGTTGGGGAGCATTTAGTCCCAACTTCATCCATAAATCGAGCCTCTATAGCTCGAAGCTGGTATTAGCCAAAAGTCCCTCATGATGTGGTGGTGTTGCTCCACTCGTTAATGGATAGTTGGTGTTTCTCCCCAGTTGGAAAAAGTTTCTGCTACTGCTCGACTAGCCACCGAATGTCTTAGAGGAACACACCAGCGTGAAGTTTGATTTGGTATGAAATGTGTTGGAAATATCCATCGCTCCAGTGAGGGAGTCAAACCGACAGTCAGGGGAGGCTGCTTCCATACAGTGCTCCAAAGGAGAGCCCACTATCTTTATGAGGGAATGCTCCTTCCTCACCGATAAGGTGGTCTCTTGGGCATCCCAAGCGGAATATCCTGGAGGTGGATGTGTTCCTGAATTCTTTCTATGCCCTCATCGATATCTTCTCCCCAAGATCAATGTCCTCTACTGATAGAGGTCCTCTTGTATAAATATCTCTGAGGACCTCAACACACATTTCAAGCCTCTTGCCAAGATTGGTGATTGAGGACGTTGATGGGGCTCCCATCTTATAGCTTTTCTTTCTTTACTGTTATCAACTTTGTACAAGCAATATTACCTTCGAGAAACAATATTCTCTTTATCCAATAAATGTCTTCTTTATCTGTTGCAAGATTGCCATCATCGTCCAGAATTGTCCGAAGCTTTACTCGACTTGCCAAAAAGCATTGGCTAGTCGATTGAGATCCTAGAGGGTTGTACTTTTCATCGATGTACTCACCCTCGGCTCATGATGAGGAACGGAAAATGGGTCAATGGCCACGTGGCCCTCACTAAACTTGTCCATAAGCAAGGAGCGTCGCTAGGGCCAATGTCGATGTGGTCGCTACTTGACTTGTCCATAGGCAAGGAGTGCCACTGGGGCCGATGTCAACATGGCCTACGCTCGACTTGCCTGTAGGTGAGGAGCGCAACTTAGGCCAAGGTCGTTGTGACCGTCACTCGACTTTTAATAGGCAAACAATGCCACTGGGGCCGATGTCGATATGGCCTGCGCTTGATTCATCCATAGGCGAGGAGCACCACTTGAGCCGAGATCGTTGTGACCGCTGCTCGACTTGCCCATAGGCAAGGAGCACTACTGAGACTGATGTCGACATGGCTATCGCTCGACTTGTCCATAGGTAGGGAACATTGCTGGGGCTGATGTCGATGTGGCTGCCACTCGATTTGTCTATAGACAAGGAGCGCCTCTAGGGCTGATGTTGATGTGGCTTGTGCTCGAGTCACTGTAGACAAGGAGCACCGCTAGGGCTGATGTCGATGTGGCTTGCAATCGAGTCACCGTAGACAAGGAGTGTCGTTAGGGCTGATGTCGATGTGGCTTGCGCTCGACTTATCCATAGGCAAGGAGCACTACTGGGGCTGATGTCGATGCGGCGTATGCTCGATTCGCCCGTGGGCGTGGATCGCCACTTGGGCCGAATAGGGCCCTTAGAAGGTTGTTCCCTTTGGTGCCATCTGGCACCTTCAATTTATCCATGATAGGAATTCGTAGAAGGTTGATTTTGTTAACGAAAATGAGTAGTTATAAATTTTCTTAGTAGTATATTTGGAGTCCCTTGGTGTTCCAGGCTCGAAAGATAGAAACAGTGTTAACCTGATTCCCTACCCCTCCAGTAGCTTTCGATATCCGAGATCATGTTGATGACGCCAACTACCGATCGGTTGTTGTTGTTGTCGTCCTCATTAGACTGGCATCGGGATGGCTCCTTGGGGGTTTGACTTTGCTGCTCCTGAATGTACTTTCTGAGGTAGCCTTATTAAGTAAGCACCTTAATCTCGTCCTTCAATTGAAGATACTTTTTGGTGTCGTGACCGTGGTTACGATGGAAGTGACAGTACTTCCGTTTATTTCATCGGATTGATAGGGTCTTCATCGATGGAGGTCGGTGAAGGTACTCTTTGCCCTCGATTTTCATGAGGATCTAAGCTCAAGGGGTAATCAACAGGGTGTAGCTTGTGTAGGGCCAAGGTGGACTCTCACCCTTGGCGCTTTCAATGGTCGAGAGGATTTTGCTTCAACCCAAATCGGGCGTGCATCTTCTTGCACACACTTCTTTTTGTTGCAGGTCCGACCTTCCTCTCACTGGCATGCAATCTGACCCTCTTCGGCTACATGTGCTTGTGGGCCTAGGCTAGGAGATTAGTATAGTCCCATGGATGTCTTGTCAAGAGAGTAGATGAGGTACTCATTGTGGATGCCTTACTTCAGCATCGATATGGCAATGCCTTCGTCTGGATTGCACACTCCGAGTATAGCTGCATTGGAACATGTCACGTAATCGTGCAAAGATTCTCTCTCTTTCTAATGGAGAGAGAAGAGGCTATCTGAAGTCATTGATTGGACCTGACTGTGGCCAAATTGAGCAACGAATTGATGCCCAAGTTGCTTGAAGGATGAAATGGACTCCAATAGGAGTCCAGAGTACCAGGTCCACACGGTCTTCTTCAGAATTGTAGGGAAGGCAAGGTAGAGGAGGATGTCCGTGGCACACTGGAGCATCATGATAACCTTGTAGCCCTCCAAGTGGTCAAGGAGATCGGTGGAGCCACCATATGATTCCACCATCGGCATCTTGAATCAACTCGGGATCAATTCTTGGAGGATGGAGTGGACAAAAGATGGCCGAAAGCTGAAGTTGAAGACATCATCATTCCTTCTGTCGCCCACCTGGATCTTGGCGAGTCGATGCTCAATCCCACTGATCTTTCCCTCAAGATCTTCGTCTTGGCGAGATTGCTTGGTCAAAGGGAGTAACTCGGCATCAAGTCCTCGCTAGAAGTAGGACACCATCAGTATCATCGACTATGGGCAGACCCATGGTGGGAGGATAGTCATCGATCAAGGCAAATCGATCGATGTGTCCTCCAAAGAGGATTCTCTAGAATTGGAGTTTGGTCTCGGTGACTATGCCAAGACAGCACCATCTGGGGAGCAGGCTGGGGCGGTTGCCATTGCTCTATAGTATGTTGAAGGTGCTAGACCTAACAGATTTGGTCATCGAATCATTGGGATTCCACCATCATGAGTAGCTATTCTAGCTCTGTCAAACTACATGAGGTGGATGACCAAGAGGTTCCACCCCGACCTCACCAAGTCAATGGTCAACGAAAAGTGGGGGAACGGCACGGCATACTCTCTTTCTTAAGTAGGGTTGCTGGCTCTTCCTTTGGCACCAATGCATTGTATCAAGGCTCTAGAGGTGCTAATATGGCCGAAGGCAGAGGACAATCTGGATGTTGGGATGTCGAACAGATCTGCAAAACAAGCCTGCTTACATTGGAGGTGGGGCCTCCGATAGAAGATCCTCCGATGATTAAGTCAGTCGGAGCTTAAGCATAAATAGAGAGAGTATAAGAATTAGTGATGACTTGAGTTGGCTTACCAGAGCTTCTCCTTTTTCTTTTTTGTTGGTTTCCTTATTACCTTCTTATATAGGGAGATGCTGGAGTTTATTATTTTTAGGCTTATCGATTGTCAGACTTGGGCTCGTAGATGGTTAGTCATGGGTGTTTGTTATACCCACATGGCTACGTTCTGAAAGTTTTTTGAGAGATTCCAACTAGTTACCCTCATGGACTGATCATGAGCCAACAAGTTTGGGTTGACTTGTGACTGAGGTGGCACTTCGATCAGATCTGTGTCATCTTGGGTCGTGGGAAGCCATCGCTGAGGTCTGTGAGGTCTCGATCTGAAGGTCGATGAGTTTCCGACCTATAAGTCGATGAAAGTCTACATTGGCATCGGTATAGATTATAGGTCCGTATTGCTGGTGAGATATCTATCCGGAGATCGACAGGATCATGATTTGATGGTCGGCATTGACAGCGGACTTCATCCCATCGGCATTGGTAGCGGGGTGTGGCTATTTCATCTTAATTTTTTTTTGATGTCTGTCACTGTCTCTTCATTTTCGTTGGCCTGAGATTTCAGAGAGTTTCCGTACTCATGATTGAGATAGTACTGCCCACAACAGAGTCAACACTTGGAGTTTAATATCAGATACTACAACAATCTTCACTCTGAATCAACTTTGCCATGAGTTTGTTGTTGCAAAGACTCACTTTTTATTTTTTCTATAGTGACATATAATTACAATGAATACATATTTTATTGCACATTAGTCTAAGTTACAGCGTCCTGCATGGTGGAACAAATGTTTACAGATGAACACATTAGTTTTGCGATTGTCAGTGAAAAGTTTTCTTATGCCTTCAACTTAAAAACTACTACCATTTCCCTTCAAAAATAATGTTGCGAACCGAAATTTCCTCTTCATTGTGAGAACAATGACATAATAAAGGAAACGAAATGAGTACGCAACGAAATGAGTACGCATGCTTAGTGCGGTGAATTTTCAAAAATACCAGCGAGTGGCTTTGAATGCATCCTAAAGTTTAAAGTTTTGAACCCTAAATCATGCTAGAAATCCTTAAAAACCTAAATCATGCTAGAAATCCTTAAAAATTGTGGTCCAATAGCAAGCTTCAAGGGCTATGTGGAAAGAAAGTGCTTCAGTAACTGACGATTTTTGCTCAAAAAATCACTCAGCTCATGTATTGTATTCTCACTGCTTCCTTTGCATTAGCCTCATGAAATATGCCATATAATGAAATAAAGTGAATGATGCAAGACAACTAAAGCAATTTTTTTGAGCAACTTTTTTTGACCACCGTAGCATTGCTCACTTTAAAATAACCTTCAATCTAAGAAAAATTATTTGTTAGAACCATCCTATCACATATGTCAGAACCATCTAATAAAAATTCGCTAATCATTTATTATTAAAAAAATATTTATTATTATCATTCTTAATTGAAAATTTTGAATCGAAAGAGATTACTTTAATTGCTAGCCGATAATTTTTGCCGATTTGAATGGAAAAAATATTTTTTAAAATAATATGATAACCTTTTATTTGATGGCTAATGGTAGAACCGTAAAAGTAGAACAGCAAGGTCCATATTGCGCGGTCAATCGCACAGGAAGTTCTATATGCCATGTGGCAAGCGGGGATTGGTGCAACATACGTATCGGAGGTAACACTGCGGCATGGCTCCAAGCGATCACCCCAAACCCACCGAGGTTAGCGATGGGCGTAAATCTCAAAGCAAGACTGCCTCCCTTCTGTCCTCGAACCGTCCGCCCGGGCCGGTGCTCCGAAACCAAAGAGCGGACCCACCCGAAGCTCCACGCCTCGGTCCTTCCGCCCTCTCTGTCTCACTCACACGCTCACCTCCTTCCCTCTTCGGAGCTTCCAAAGACCACTCCCTCTATATACTCTCTCTCTTCTCTTCTCTGGTGACCTTCCGACCCTACTGCCCCAAGATCTCTCCTCCTCCCTCTTTGGTTTCTCTATATCTCCTACCATGGCCGCCTCCATCGCCTTCAATCCCCACGTCATCCCGGCGAGATCCGCCGCCCCAAGGAGGGTTGCACCTCTCCAGACCCTCTCCGCCGCCCCCCGCCTAGCTGCCCGGTCCCTTTGCTTCAAGTCCAGCCTCAGATCGGATGGGACCGCTGCCTTCTCTGGTAACCGTCTCTTTCTCTTGTCCGCACTCTGATTTGATTAATTTGGGCCGTACGTTTGAGGTTTCGGATCGAGATCTGCTTGAAAGCCCCATCTTTGGGTGGTGGGTTTTAGCGAGAATAGCTTGGGTGGTTGGTTGAGCTGGATTAGTCGGAAAAGTAGCGATTTTTGGAATAATTGAATTCGTGCTGAGAAGTGTTGGTGGAAAAGATGCTGTGCTAATGATGAATGGATTGTAGTTTTTCCAAATTGGGAACATTTGGTTCTTTCTTGATGCTTCTTGTTTCAGTGGGTTAATCGGTTAAACACATTTTGATTTTGAGTTTGTGTTCCTTTATGATAGATTATTTGAGTTTAGGTAGTGTGAATGCTTGACTCGTAGATTTGAGCGTAATATTTAGTTTTTAGCTCTGTCGCACTTCACAATTCATGTTAGATAATTAGATACATGAAAAAGCCAACAAATCTATTAGTTGGGGGTATGTGTGAAAGTGTCTTTGCGTAGAAATTAAATTCTATGATTGTGGGATCATTTGCGATCCGGTGTTTTTTTTTTTTTTTCAATTATTCAGCATGGTGTAATTTGCTGTTATAACATTCTACTCCGTTCCCTTCTTCATTGAAACGGGCCACGAGCTCAGTACTTGGCTTAAAAGTTTTAAATCCTCCTGCTCTTGGACCTTTCTATACAGGATGACTGCTTGAAGTCTTTAAATGACAGAGACAGTACTTCTTGACTCTAGTCCTTGGATATGTAAGTCTAGCTGTCCATGCAATGGTTTTATTTTAAAGGGAAATTTGAAGTTCCTGTCAGCTGATATCCCAATGTTGCAAGTTTAGTCCAACCTTTTTCACTGGATGAGCTGAATATTCACCGGGAAAGGGCACATTACATTGATACTGTTTTGAGGCTCACGAGAACCGAAGATCAAATTATAGAGAAAATGAAGGTTTATTGTTGTGACTGTTTTACTTCCTTCTCCTAGAAGCACGAAGCTCTATCTTTTCTTCAATAGATAATCAAGATGCAGTAGATTTCGCTATGGTCAAGTTTATGTTGAAGTTGTCATATTTTATAGTGGTGATTTGCTTTCTTATTGGATGCCATCAGGAATGCTTGAGCAAATCCAATGTAGCATGGGTTGTGCTATCAGTGGTACAAAATGGAAGTGTTTGTGATCTCCTTTGAGGGAAAAATTTGATATGATCTGGCTATGTTCCGGTTGAAAAGGAGAATTCTGGTTATGTAGGAGCTTAGAACTATTCAGGTTCTTGCAACATGTGTATCAACAACTTTTAATACAAAGTATTTTATATATTGTTATTTCAGTGATTAATGAAATATTGGATCATATTTAAGCACCATTGGCATTTCATTATGTAGATGTAGTCCTGCCTTTTTTACATAATCAATAAGTTAATCCTAAACTCCCTTTGACATTAACCTCAACATGCTAATAAATATGTCCTATTCACTAACGGCCCAAATAGGTGTGAGAACTCAGGCGGCAGTCGTTGAGCAAGCAAGCATTGAACAGGCTCAAAATGTGGAAGCTCCTGTTGCCATAGTCACTGGAGGTTCTAGAGGAATTGGAAAAGCAATAGCATTAGCCTTGGGCAAAGCTGGTTGCAAGGTCAGTAAGTTTACATTATATTTTGTCTCTCCTACTATAATTAAGATTAAGCATTTTGGCATATGGAATCTCAGCAATTTTAAAGATGTGTATGAGCTATAAGCAGCAAATAAGGGATTCATTTTGTGGGAAGTTGTTTGGGCATTAATTAACTTTTAGAGCTCGAGTGTTTTTTGGTTTATTTTTTTAAGAAAAATACTTACACAGTCTCCCCTGTGCGTGTGTGTGTATTATGTGTATCTGTGTGTGTGTGTGTGGGGATGGACTATTCTCCTTTCACGATGAGAGGATACTTGTTCATTGCAACTCCAAAATCAATAATAGGCATTTAAGTCGATTAACCACAGCATTGATCATGATCTATACAAGTAAAGTGCTTTGCAACAAAGTATCATATATTTTGTTAGTCTCTAACCTATGCATCATGTGGACAAAAAGAATGAATGGTTTTTGTTGTATTGGTGTGCTAATATACATATAAAATATTTAGAATACAAGTTTTTGATCATGATCTGCACATGTTAAAACATATAGATTGAGACCCAATAATTTTATTTTTTAGATCATGGCAAAGGATAGTCTCACATTGTTTTAACTGTTCATTTTTTTCATCCATTTGATGCATAGATTATAGACTATTAAAAAATGTGTTTTTCATTTTCTAAGCATTTTTTATAGTATAGATCATGACCAGCGATGTGAATCTTTAATTTGGATGTCCCATTATTAATTTTGCACTTGAGAGGAGTCTCTCCACGAGAGAGGGGCATAGTTTGTTCCTGATATATGAATATGTATACATGTATGTATATATGTATGTATGTATATTATATACATGTATGTGCATGTATATGTGTATATATATAGACACATGTATATACATACACATACATATATGCAAGGTTCGCTGTACCGGTATCGAATGGCGTGCCGGTGCCGGTACGGTACGGTACCGGTATCGATATCGTACCGACACACGGTATGCCTAGGTGTACCGGTCTGGTACCGGTACATAATATTTTTTTCGATTTTTAAATTTTTTTTTTGAATTTTTGAAGTTAATAATTGATAAATATAACTTCAATATGGCATTATATTGCATATTATTGACATATTTGGATTCAATTTGGAGTTAGGTTGCGGTACAAAGAGTCTTGGTCCAAAATTTCAAACATATATTTATTTACAGTATATTTCAACTATGTCATTTTAAAACTAAAGAAAAAATATATAAAATACGCATTAAAATGTATCTAAATATTTAAGTACAAAGCGCAATAACTTATATACGAACCTTAAGATGTACTCTGCATTTAATTTCTTGTCGAGTGTCTGTGACGCTCGTAGATGTCTGGATCATCAACATAGTCTGAAGGGATATCAGTCCAACCCTCTAGCCAAGCTGCACCGTACTCTCGAATATTCATCATCCCATAAGGCATCCTCTCTGGATTGTAAAACATCTCAGACCTCTCATTAAAATTCTGACTCTGAGAAGTATCCTCGAGATGATGGTATGGTTGTGGAGGAGCCCATCCAAATATACCAGTAGCAAAATCTGATCCGTAAGATACTCCAGACTGCATAGGATAGTAACCACTAGAAGATGATGTCTCGGATGCACCATATGCATATGGATCATAAGGTGGCTGTGGATAATAGGATCCATAATGCGAGATGATCCAGATACATCCATGGACCCTACTCCACGTGCAAGATCATCCGCAGTATATATATAATTAAAATATATGCAAGTATAACAAAACACGATAGTTTAATGATAATTAAAATAATTATATATAATTTTAAAATAATTTTAATAATTATTTTAAAACTTATAAATTCAAAATAAATATGTTATATGCTTCAAATAATATTTTTAAATTAACTAAAATATAACACTATTTTTATATATTTTTTATTTTATAATTAATTTTTTTAATTTAAATAATTAAAAAAATAATTTTTTAATTTTAAATATTTGAAAAAAAAATTTGAAATTAGATTTAAGTAGCTTGAATCATTCTAAACATGATTCCCAAACTCTAATTTTTTTCCTAAAATTTAATTTTTTTTAATTTTTAAATAAATAAATATTTAAAAATATTTAAAAAATATATAATTAACAAAAATTATCAATTTTGATGTCATCGTGTAGATCTTCCAAAGATCTATCACATATAATTAAATCATACCAAAATCATAAGATTTTGGTATGATTTTCTCATATTTTTATTTTATCTCATTTTTATCCTATTTCTAACAACAAAAACAAAAAAAATATTTACTAATAAAATAACAGATTATTTTACCTCCGGCCAAAGATCAGCCTCTTCTCAAATCACTCCTCCAATTTTACGAAATTTTACCTTCTTTTCTAATTTTTTGGAGGTCTCAACGATTAAGTTGCCCACGGCCATGAGTGTTCTCTGAGAACTCTCAAAGAACACCGAAGGCCTGGTGCTTATTAAAGCACTAGGCCCTCCCCCCATGTGAAGTGGGCCACGCCCATTTTTCTCCTCCCTCTCTCCCCCCAACCACGTGAAAAGGCCCCTAAGCACCAGGCCCTCCCCCCATGTGAAGTGGGCCACGCCCATTTCTCTCCTCCCTCTCTCCCCCCAACCATGTGAAAAGGCCCCCACCTTCCCCCCTCCCCCCTTTTCCTGGGCGGTACGGTTCGGTTCACCCCGAACCGGTCCAGTACCGAGCCGTACCACCCGATTCCGGGCGGTATAGGCCCGAACCGGACCGGTAAGGGACCGGTCCGGCTCGGTACACCCCGTACCGGGCGGTTCGGCCCGGTACGGCGAACCATGCATATATGCATATATAGGGTTGCATTGTGCTCTTTTTGAGAGGAGAAGGTATCTACTCCTCGAGTCCAAAATCTGTAATGTGGTATCCAAATTAAAGATCCACATACTATTGATTATGATCTATACCACTAAAAAAACATGCCTAGAAACCCAGTATCGCATATTCTGGTGGTCTCTAATTAATATATTTGTGGACACTAGAATGAAAAGTTTCTATTGTGCTAACATATTAAAATGCATGATAAATATTCAATTGAGAAATCATTTTATTGATCATGATATCCATAGGTTTTAACATATGTAGAGTGAAAATCATTAGATTTTAGTATTCAAAGCATAGCAAAGTATGGTCTAGCATTATTTTAACTATTCATTTTTGTGCCACTTGATGCATAGGTTAGAGATTGTCAAAACATGTGATTGTTGGTCTCTAAGCCTTTTTATCATATAGATCATGGTTAATCATGTGGATCTTAAATTTGGACATCCCATTATTGATTTTGGACTCAAGAGGAGTAGATACTCTCTTCTCTCGAACTAAGAAAAGTCTATTAGTTTAGAATCAATAATGGAGCATTCAAATCAAAGATCCACATTCTTGGTCACGATCTGTACCAGTAAAAATGTCTAGAAATCAAATATTACATATTTTAATAGTCTCTAACCTATATATCATATGGATAAAAAAAAGGGCCTTTTTCGATTATGCGACTATGCTAAAATACATGACTAAGGATTAAATTGAGAATCAATCCTTTATTGCTTATGACCTCCACATGTTAAAACATATGTACATTGAAAATCAATGGATTTTAGTTCTTTTATCATAGCAAAAGGTGGCCCTGCATTATTTTAATATTTCATTTTTACACTCGCTGGATGCATATGTTAGAGACTACTAAGATATGTGGTTTTTGGTTTATACACATTTTTCGTGATATGGATCATGATTAATTGCGTGGATCTTTAACTTGGATGCCTTATTATTGTTTCTGGACTTGAGAGAAGAAGATACCTCTATCCTCTCAAAAGGAGCATGATCCGTCTCATATACCCACATACATATAAATATGCGGATGGTGTTGCGGGTGGAGTTGTTGTTGGGGTGCCCCTGCCGGGGGGTGGGGGGGGGGGGAGGCTGGGTGGGGGTGGGTTTGTTGTGGGGTTTGGGTTGCAGTGAGTCAGATCTGGTCGATGTGGGACTGTGATTAAATTATAGTAAACACCGGTGCTGCATGTGTTTTGCCAATTTTGTCCAATCTAAGGTCTTTTTAAATTCTATTCAGGTCCTTATAAATTATGCCACATCGACGGAGGAAGCTGAAGAAGTCTCCAAAGAAGTAAGCCTAACTGTTTCCTTACATAATAGTTTATCTACTATATAATTCTGCAAGTAGTTTATCTAGTTTTCTTGTTACCATTCATATTTGGTGCAACATCTTTCTTATAATTAGGATGACCATGCGATATGTTTAAGAAGCCCTGAAATTAGTTGCTTGTAGTGGATAACTTATCGTGAGATAAATTTGTTCATATTTTGTTTTTTTGAAAGTATCATTTCTTTATATAATAGAATTTTCATGCATTCTGAAGCTGCAGTTGTGTCACAAGCACAGTGACATGATAAACTGTGTTACCATGGCCACTGTCACCTTTCCATTTCCCTCTTGCAGTGGTTGAACCATCTGCGAAAAACTATTTAAAATGTCTGATCAATGGAGGCTGGTTAAAATTAATCAACTTTTTCTCATTCACCCATTATTTGCAACCAACGTGTATAGATTGTTCTATTGATTGATTGTTTAAATGAGATAATCCTTTTTGGCTTATTAATGATATGACTTGCCCAGCTACTGAAAGTTAATCTGTCCAGATCGTGAAAGTTTCTCATTTTATAATTTGAAAGACTTTGCTTTCGTACTGTCTAATCATCTTGTTAGTTTCTGAGGAGACTTGAATTTAAACTTTTCATTGATTAAAAGTTTTCTGACATTTGTCTTATGTTTTGTGGTTCTTGTGCCAGATTTATGTCAAATCTCTATATTATCTTTGACAACTGAAGCAATATAGACCTGCAAGGGCCAAAAAGTAAACATGTCTGATGCAAATAATAATGCTATATTTAGTGCCTTGTCAATGATATTCTACAATTTCAAATAGAGATTTCTTTGGAAGTCTATTTTGGATTTGTGCTGACCTTTATACAATAGATTGCCCAGCCTCGTAATTCTCTGCATACTCCTCACGTATCTGTTATGACTGCAAAGTTTTGCCTATGGGCAGGGTTTGTTATGTATAATCTTAAGTATTGAAATTGGAAAACTTTTGACCTGTAATTCTGTAAAAAATTCTGGTAATATGCAAACGTAACTTTTCTTCTGATTGGTTCTCTTTTCCAATAAAAAATGAAATGCAGAATTTCTCTTTTGGTTTTTAATAAAAAGTTTAAACTCCACACCACCCCCCCCCCCCAACCACCAAAAAAAAAAAAGGAAGATTAACAATATCCCTATTAGAAGAATTGCTATTATTTTGTGAACTATTTTCTGTCAGAAAGCATGGCCCTGAACCACCCAGGATGAAGGGAAAGGATTTATGTAACAGACCTCAACTAGTTTGGGATTAAGGCTTAGTTGAGTTGTGTATTTTCCCGCATGTGCAGTCCTAGGGGAAGGTTAAGTGGCGCTGCTAGCTTATATGATCGAAACTTCTTAGAATTTGTATGTGTTCTATAATAGTGAATGATTTATTAATAAACCCAAACTTTCTACAAGGTTCTTTTGAAAAAAAAGAATTCTTTTCAGCTTAACAGAATTAGTTAGAGTGCTAGATGCAAAATTCTTTTCGTATTGGTAATATCAGAGTGCTGGATTGATTTCTTCTTTCTTTCTTTCTTTCTTTTTTTTTTTTTTTTTTTTTTTTTTTTTGAGTTCTTGTTTTTGAATTTGGGAGATCATTCCATAATCACAAGAGATAAATATCCAGAGGCAACAGAAACAACTAATGTTATCTTTATATTTTTATTTTAAAAGAACTGTTGTTATATGCTGAAAAATATATTTCGTTCTTAATGTTATTGGATTGTAGATTGAGGGGTACATTTTATAACCCATCTAAAATGATCAAGCAATCATTCTTATTCATTTTGGGAACTCATTTATATAAATTTAATAAAAGACTCAAAATACAAATAGTTCTTATTTCTTGAGATCTTGGATTTCCACTAATGGATCCATTAAGCTTTAAGCCACTTTGCTTAAATTTTGTCTGTACTAATACTAACTGTTTAAAGTAGTCTGCATGTGAAAAGATGAATAATGTCATATTGAAACAAGGCTTAGAACTATGCTTAGTTTATTAGTAGATGCCAGACCGCAAGAACTATGTTTTATGTGAATGAGTTGGTAGTACCAACACTCACTAAATCTTTTTTTTTTTTTTGATTTTTTAAATATCACAGAGTTTTATTTAAATCTTTGTTGTTGTTGTTTCTGCATGGCCTGACACATGCACTGGTAAAAACAGCACAGCGAGTGCCATGCCGGCTGCCGGCTCGCAGCACTGATGCTTGAAACCTTATCTAGTTTTGACTATACAGGCTAGCAAACTACTTAATTCTCAAATATTTTGCTCCCATTGTGTTTATTTTCATTATTTTTCATCAGACCACGAGCATTAGATCATGAATTTTCATGTCGGTCCCTACTGCAGATTGAGGCATCTGGTGGTCAAGCCATTATATTTTTTGGAGATATTTCGAAAGAAGATGATGTGGAATCTATGATCAAGATAGTGAGTCAGATATACTGCGTGCTTTTAGTGATACATGTAGGAGTTTTTTTAATGTCATCTTATTTTCTAAGCTAATGCCATGTCGCTTTTTACGCTTCTAGGCAGCGGATGCATGGGGAACAGTTGACATTTTGGTGAACAATGCAGGTCCTTGGGACTCCACTTTTCTGTTCTTGCTACTTCATTACCTTTTTTTTTCTATAGCCAAACTTTTGATGCTTTCAGGAATTACACGAGATACATTATTGATGAGAATGAAGAAATCACAGTGGCAGGAAGTAATAGACGTGAATCTAACTGGTGTCTTTCTTTGTACACAGGTGTGCCCTCATACTTTTTAGCATTTTGTTCCCATAAATGTTAACTTATGAATCAGTTTAGTCACCATAACTACATTCTGTTCTTTTCCCAGGCTGCAGCCAAACTTATGATGAAGAAGAAAAAGGTAAGTCAAAGTCCATGTTCTCTTTGTTTCATTTATGGGCAAGCCTTTTAGGAATTTGTGAGTACTACTTAACTGGCCTAACAACTCAGCTCGTGTTCATGTCTTATATTACTCTGATTGACATGTGGCTGAAAACTAAAGAAATCATGACTAATGATAAATATGTTGTTGATATACTTCTGTTAATGTACTCAGAGGCATATTATACATGGAAGGCTGTTGGAATTTTGTGGTTATCTGAGAGATGGTCACCTTTTTTGGTAAACAAAAGATGGTAATCTTAAATAACATGTTGTACATGATGACATGAGCTTGTGTATATTCTGCATTAAGGCGTATCATATGAATAGGAGACAAGGTTGGACAAGGAGAAGGGTGGGGGGGGGGGGGCGGTTGAAATAGTTTAATTCATCATATTCCACGTCTACAACTACACATAGACATAAGTTTATGTATATTCTGCTTTAAACTGTGTCATTTGCATGGGAGACAAGGTTGAATAGGGTGTGGGGGCTGAAACAGTTTAGTTCATCATATTTGACATCCACAACTTGTCATTGTTCTCATTTCCAGGAATGATACATATAACCATTAAAATTACTTCAATTCATCTTCAAAATTAAATGAGAACTTTTGAGGAGGAAATGGTGCAAGAGATACATATACCATTGGCATGTGTAATCATTCTTCTTTTACTGCTGAATTCTTATCAGTTAATGACTTTCTATGCAGGGAAAGATCATCAACATAGCATCTGTTGTTGGTCTTACTGGCAATGCAGGTCAAGCTAATTACAGTGCTTCAAAGGCAGGGGTGATTGGTTTTACCAAAACTGTAGCAAGGGAATATGCAAGCAGAAATATCAATGTGAGCTTATGGTTCCATTAAGATACAAAGTAATTTTAGCCTAGCTCTTGGAATTTGTTATAATTTGTAACTACCTATACTTTAGGTGAATGCTGTTGCCCCTGGGTTCATTGCATCTCCTATGACTGCCCAACTTGGAGAAGACGTTGAGAAGAAGATCTTGCAGACCATCCCACTAGGTAAGCATGAACCACCATGTGTCTTTATTCTGGCTTAATAATCAAGTCATTTATATTAATGCCAAAAGCTGAAAAGGTCGTGATGTAAGATCTTTCGGAAGTTTGATGGATTATTTTTGTCTGTGTGCGCGTGCGCATGCAAAGTCATCTCATAATATTTTGTAGAAGCAATACTTGAGAATAGGTCTTAATTTCTCCTGGTTTCTCCCTTCAAGACAGATATAGTACTATGTTCTGTACAACATGGTCATGTTGTCTTGTCAAGGCCCTGAACACATTGAAAGTTTTGAGACTGAAGACTGATTCTGTTTCTTCTGTTTAGGTTTCCTCTAAAGACTGAAGCTGCATGGCTTCCTGCAGTAGATGTTATTGTTGCCTTCAACTATCTTCTCCTGCTCAGCTTTTTGGTTTTGTTTAACTATTAGATGATGCAAGATTCTTCATTACTTAAGTATAAACCTTATGAGATGGGGTAAAGACGTGTAGTTTATGAGAATCTTGTTATTTTTTTATGCAAATTTTCAGGGAGATATGGGCAACCAGAAGAAGTCGCTGGCTTGGTGGAGTTCTTGGCCCTGAATCCTGCTGCAGATTACATAACCGGGCAGGTGATATAATCAATTCGCCTTTCCAATTTTAAGTTCCGATTAGTTGATTCTGAGGCTTTCTGTTCATCCATTGTTTGCTTATGACTTCATGAATAGTCGTCATTCTAGTTCCACATTTTCACATATTTCCCCTACATGAATTTCAATGTGCAAAGTGTTATGCATAATCCTGTGTGCCTTTCCTTTTCTCATAAGCATCAAAAATAATTATAAATATTGTGATGCAGGTTTTTACCATTGATGGCGGGATGGTAATGTAAACTTGAGTGGAGGTTTCTTGATATAGTTTTCCATTGTGTGCTAAGCCTCCACTTGGAAGTTCAGAGCTTTCCCACTCTTAGTTGCTGATTATGGACATGTTGGTAATGTGCTCCGGCTTTTTCACTGGTCGAGACTTTTTTCCCCGTGTTTTGAGTCTCCATTCAGTAGTTCAGATGTCTTGTTAAGTGATTTAGTGACAAGAACAAGAAAAATGTTATCTCATATTTGCTGTTGGACATACTTTCCTTCAACTGATCTATGTTTTGATGGCTCAAATCTAGTGATAAGAGCAAGAAAATGCATTTTTTTTTTTTTTTTTTTTGCTGTTTCAGGGTATCAGATGTCACTATTTTGATGGATTCATCATCCGAATAATCTAGGAATGTCAGGAACAATGTATCTTAACAAAATCAGAAATAGGATTTAACTTCTCATTTTTGGATGAGCAGAATAGAATGAGAGTAATGTTGACTTTTTAGATTATTATTATAAAAAATAAAAAAAAAAATTTCCTTCCTTCTTCTCCAAACTTTTCCAACGTCCAAGAGATTCAGAATTTGGCGTGGAGAGAAATCTCTTGATTCATTCATTTATTTATTTCATTTCCTGTCACTCCATAGAGAGTACGAAAAAAAAAAAGTAGGAATGTTCAATTCTCCCTTCCTGTTTCGGCCTCTGTTCTCCAAGTCTCCTGGTTCAAATGGTTATCAGTTTGGATTGCTTGAAGCATGTGTCTAGCAAAATTACTTGCGACCTGATCAGAGGCAGCCTGACCTCGCAATTATATATATATATATATAAGAGAGTTTTTAACTTGGGTCGTAATCTACCTTATATTTATCAAAACAATGGATCACCTTGTGTTTATGCCTGGGATAAAAGCTGGGATAGGTGAAAGGCTAGATTGTTTAACCAAGCTAAACTCCTTGTTTTTCAGGGAGGAAGAAAAGAAAGAGAGAATCTAAGCTAAGCCAACTCGCTTGCATCTTTCATTTCAATCTGGCAAATTAACTGTTGCACCATACACCAGTTTTTCATGCAAGGCCATCTGTTTGCCATCAAGGTTTCAACGATAACATTGTTCTGTTACAACGGACTTCTGCCAAAACCATTGTCGACCAATGTAGTCGTGGTTATAACAGTCATTATTTGCCCCATCAAGCTCGAACTATTTAGCTGCAAAATATTGACTATTTTCATGGCATTATAAAGGAAAATAATGGGCAGTAATAGCAATGTTATTGTCCAAATCACAATTCACTCGACAGAATGTTCTTTTTCCTAATGTCACAAGCCCTTTTTTAGTGAAAAGTTGATACAAATATTTGAATTTGAGAAGAAAAGATATGTTATTAGAGGAATTGTGCAAGTATAAATAATAGTCTTTGTTTTTATTTCACCATGTCCATTATAATAGCATAATGAATAAGTAATAGTCCATATCTTAATAAACATAATAGACGATCTTTGAAACCATTGTAACAGGCAAAGTCAATAATTAAATAAATATTTTCTATCAAGAAATAACTAAACGGCTTTTTATGCAAAATCTATATTTTATTTTATTTTTCTTTTTATTTGCTGTCTCCAGTAGTTAATTTCTATGAATGTAAAATTTATAAAATACTATATTGATTGATTATCTTTTACTTATTATTTACATCTCGACATCAGTATGTAATTAAGAGATCTAAGATAGAAGAAAAAGAGGATATATCCGTCGGTTAGTTCAATCGGATCCAGAGAAGTATCTTAACTAATGATTGATGGTGGTGATGCTAGAGCAATGACAATCGGCCAACAGCCCTTCTCATCCTCCTCCTCGGTAGAGAAGGCTGGCTATCGAGGATTTTAGCTGAGAGGGGAAAGTGGAGCTGCCTGGTAGAGGAATGAAAAAAAATTTATTTCACAAATGAAAGAAAAGATGGAGAATATCATATTTGGAATAGTTTGGTTAGTGGGGGAAAAAAATCCAAATAGCACCATAAATATTATAAGATCACCACATATACCCAGCATGACATTTCATGGATCAATGCATGAGACAAGGGTTACAGGATGAACCTAGGTGGCTAATTAACATCCATGGAGATTTTGATGAACATGTTTGAACCTAGCGGATGCCCCAAACTAATAGTGCCATTTCAAAGGCACATGCACATGAATTTCTAAGGATATACCAGATTAATTAATCAAGATACCTCACAAGTGTATCTCAAACAGCTCAAAAATATAATTGTTGCTAAAGCAAGTTTCCGAGTAGTAATTAATTTTCTCTTCATTCTCACCTCCTCCTTTTAACATATTTCTCACCAATCAACAATCATTCAATCAACACGACTCTCATTATATTTCCAGAACAAATTTCAGGTCCTTATCTTTATCCAAATCCTCCACTTAATCTAAAAACCTTACATCAAACAGACAACCTCAAAGTTCCCCCCTCCCAGCCATTCCTTGATCGATAAAAATTTTCCTTCCAGAGTAACAACTTCTACTCCACAATTCTCAGATTCTGTTGAGATGATCTTGCACGTTATCAGGCATCCAAATAGACCTGAATTAAAAAAAAAAAAAAAACTCATGTAAAATAGAAATTAAGGAGCTTCTACGAATTTTGTAGAGCATCAGAGGCTATAATGTTGGTCACTTCAACTAAGTGTATAATTTAGCTATTATCACCGAGAAAACAAAAGCTTGAGCAAGGATCGATCCTCTTGTGTTTCATCTAACTTATTTCGGAGATGGCTGGATACCAGAAGAATTACTAATTCCCGTGGAGGAAAAAAAATTAAATGGAAGGGTCTTCCGCAGTCACTGGTAGCGAGGTTAGCTAATAAGACTGAACCAAGGATACCCAACAATTTATTTAAATAAAAAGCCGGTTAGCAACTCCTTGACTGAACCACTTGTCATTCAGGAATCTTAAAATGTCTGGAATCGACCAAAAGAGCAGTTCCCATGAATGTCAAAAATCGACCATAAATTCATACTTACAGAGAATCATGGTGATCAATAGTTCCATTTGGAAATAGGAAGGTATCAAGGTTTAAGTGTTGGAAATGCTTGATTTTCTTTTGAAAAGGTTCGAATTTTTAAATAGATTTTTAATAATTATCTTTTTTGAAAGTGTTCAAAACTTACTCTTAATAGTCTTATTTTTTGGAATTTAAATGCAAGTACATTTGCATTGATTGATGCCCAATTGTTCCAGGCCTGATTAGGGTTTGAGGATGTTGGCCAGTGACCATGTCAATGTGTGCATGTGGTGAGGCGAGGTCTAACATTGTGTGGTTAGTATATTTTGCTATATGCCTTGACTGGATTAAAATTGAAATCTAATCTCATATCCATAACGTAAGCATTACAAAGCAAGATTAAATTCATATGTGACGTTGTATTCGTAACTTAAGTATTACGAATATCAACAACCATTGATGTTTAATTGGTCTAATTTGAATTTGAATTTCCAATCATGCTAACTCTCAACTGATTTGCTCATTTTAATATAGACATTACTGGTCTTAATGTGCAAGTGTTGTAGGGCCATGATGAGGTGCCTGCATTAGTTGGCCATTGAGGCCTTTTTGGGTCTCCCCAAGTGTTTACTTGTGTCGAGCCTATAAAAAAGGTTCCGAGTCCGGGGTCTCAAATAACAATGCAAATTAGACCTCATATAACTACTTCGGGAGAGGAGGGAGGGATGGAGGGGGAGAGAGAGAGAGAGAGAGAGAGAGAGAGACCCCACTAGCCTTTCAATTTCTACTCAATTTCTTCAATTCTTTAATTTTTTTTTTAGCCTTTCTTGCTTTTCTTCTTGGGGAAGTAGAGGAGTGTATTAGGTTAGAACTCCACTTGAGTTGATCATGCTGGTGATGAGAGGCTTCAAGTTAGGCTGAGCTTATTGTACCTTGGAAATGATTACACCATAGACTTATACAAGGGGACAAAATTCATTTTTAGGATAGTATCTTAACATGCCTTATTCGAGGCACACCTTCTCTCTTTTTTTTTTTTTGCAATTTGTCTTGTTACTAAATTTTAAAATAATTTATAAAATCTTATTTTATGCAATTATTAGTGCTTTTTAGAGACTGGCCTCAAACAATGAGCTCCTTGTAATTAGACTTTTTTTAAATTTGATATTATTCTAAGAGAGATTCTGATAGACAACTAAAATAGCATCTTGATTGTTGCAAAATTTCTCTACTCTAGGTTTGGGGTATCCATAGCTCTCTCCACTGGGTCAAATACATCTATCCCGATCTCATGTTTAGGGCTGAGCATGGATCGGATTTAGTTGGGTTGAGAGAAAAATTTTATCCGATCAAATTTAATCGAGCTGAAAAAAATTCAATCAGCTGCCGACCAATTACCATATATAAATCGTTTGAAACTGAAGTGAATGGTTTATAACGGATTCGGATGGATTGTGTCAGTTTGTACTTCAATGTTATTCCAATGTTGATTTTAAATCCAATATTGGCCCACTTAAACTTATTTATTTTTTTATCAATTTAATACAAAAAAATCTAAATCTTATAAATTATAAATTTTGGATTTATTTTTGAATCTGTACAAAATAAAACAGAAAAAAAATATATTTACTTATTTGAAAGCAATTACATTTAAAATTTTCACTTCAAAATTGTCTCAAATTGATATACTTCTATCAATAAGTCAACATTAATATCCTATGAATTCAAATGGGTAATGAGATATTTTTTAGAATGAAGTATTGAAGTCTAAATGACGTCGTCCTAAAATGAAATTGAGTTTGTGAAATACTACATCGGTCGGATTCGGTTTCATATAAGTTAAAAATATAAGAACCGAATCCAATGATAAATAATTAATTTTTTACAAACTCCAATCCGATTTTATCTGATTTATGTCTTTCAACCAACCGAAACCGACGTTTATTGGATCGGATTGGATAGATTTCTTTGGATTTCAATTATTTGCTCAGTCCTACTCATGTTGACTTTTCTAGTGTGATTCATAAGCAGTGACAAGATAAAGCTCTATGCATAATATAAACTAAGATTGCATATATTTGCAAAAGCTGCCAAACAGGCATTTTATTTTCTCTTAAGCATTTTGTACCTTTCCTATCATCACATGCATTGCATGTGCATAATACTACAATGTATATATAAGAATATTATCTCATAAGTCCATTTCTCAAACTTCGAGAACCCTGTAACTAGAAGTATCTTTCATAGCTTATTCTAGTTGATGATTAATGAATGATATTATCTTGCAACCTCGTTTTAGCTAAAAGAAAATTTATGCGTGTTCTAACTTGTTTGTCATTGAATCAAATAGTTTTTCTATCGGAAGTTTCTTTTCTCATCTTTTTCATTTTTTGCCTTTGAGAGTAAGTGAAGGTGACCCCCACTCTGGTTGTTTAAGCAAATGAGTGTAACTATTGGGATGAGCCCTAATTCAATGTTTCATTATTCTCATAAAGTCAATTTGTTTACAAAAACTGGTGGTCTCATTTTTCAAAAGGTCAGCCTCAATTCAATTAGTGGTTGCCATGAAGATCTTGGACACCTTCATTTTTCAATATAAGCATAGAAAAACCATATAAATGTATCAGACATATCAATTGTGGTGCCAAACATGTTAAATGGATATTTTTATCTAGACCCATTGCCTTCATGTTAAGAATAAGATCATTATTATAAGGGAGATGACTTAAGTGCCTGACTAATGTATGATGTTCTGGATTCATAAAGATTTGGTTAAAAACCATATATAGCCTATTGTAATTGTGGTCTTACTTGAGTGTTCTGAATTCATAAAGTTAGACAACCATATAAATTTTGTCTAACTTTATGATAAATTTGGGCCTAAATTAGTGATGCTATTTCTAAATTCCAATGCAAAATACATGGAAATTTCTAAAGATAAACAAACTTGTATTTTTCAAGTGATTATTCAGCAAAAGAGAGAGAGAGAGGAAAAAAAAAAAAAAAGGATTAATCAATGTGTGCCACAAACATGCTTGGTAGGAGAAGAAAGGAAAGATGGATGGCAAATCCAAGATCACACGAAAACTTGCATACCTAAATCAAGAAAAATAACAACATATAATCATAATTCTCTTAGTCTTCGTACACATGGATGAGATGAGATCGTTTTATTCCCCCATCCGAAGAATAACACCTGGGAATATCCGAAGCGTATGCGTCCGATCACAGACATCCCCTCACCAAGCAAAATCGCTAAGCGGCAATCCGGTTTCTATTCACTCTCACCTTCCTCTATCTTATCATGTTCCACCACACTAGAGTTAATTAATCTCAACTTGAGACAAATTTGGATTCCTTGTCCTTATCTAAGTAGACCATCTAGCTTAAAGAGTTGCTCACAAACATATAACTTCACAACACCCTTTTGCGTCTCCACTGTCCTCTCCTCTCTCTCCCCCCGGAGTTCTTCCCCCCCCCTCTCTCTCTCTCTCTCTCTCTATTTGGTTATATACGGGGAGCCGGTCTCTCCGCATTCTCTGTGGGCGGCTCTCAAAGTTCTAGCCCTAATCGTGATCTTGGGGATTGTGGTCATCTCTGGCTTCGAAGCGCAGGTAACTCCTCTGCTCTGTTTCTCTTTGAAATCCTAGATTTGGACCTACGAAGATTGAAGTATTGGGTTTGAGTGGATTGAACGCTAGAATCCATTCCATTTTATCCAGACCCAGCTGTTGGATTCCGAAAGTTTGCGCCTTTACGGGTTTGGTATTCGGAAGGGAAACCGGAGAAGGGAACTCTGCGCGGTAGAGTGGGATTCCGCATTCTGGGTGTCTTTGGCTGCTGGAAATAGTGATTTTGTACCCCAAAATCCGATTTTGGGCTCTCAGGAACACCTTAGAAGAAGAAAAGCTCCGATTTTTAGAGAATTTTTTTGGTTCCAAGTTCCAATTTTTTTATTAATTCTACCATGGAGGTGGTGATTCCTGGGTACTCGCTATTCCCTTCTTTCTTTGCAATGTTCTGTCTCATATATCTTATTGGATACTTCGTAATTTTCCGCAACTGGAGTCCGAAGCACCGCCCGGATGCATCGAGTTGTTTCATTTCTTTGCTTCATGGAACGCCGGCCGTCTTCTTGGCTCTCTCTGCAATTCTATCACAACCTATTCGAGGATTTGCCTCTTCCAATACCAATTTCCAGAACCTGGTTCTTGACTTCAGCATTGCCTACTTCACAAATGATCTGCTCCACTACCTAATTTTTATCCCTGGAGACTATCTCTTCATTGCCCACCACCTTGCAACGCTCTTTGTGTTGGTAACCTGTCGCTACCTTGTTCTTCATGGTGCTTTTGCAATGCTAGTCCTCATGGTGTTCGCAGAGGCTACCAGTTTTTGCCAGAATGTGTGGACGCTTGCCGGACTCCGGAAAGCAGAATTGCCCACTGCAGCAAAAATATATATGTTCTTATCTCCTCCTTTCTATGCTTTGTATACTGTCATGAGGGGACTCCTCGGGCCGGTGTTCTTCTATAAGATGAGTGCTTTCTATTTGAGTGGGAAGGCTGGTGATGTGATTCCGATGTGGGTTTCTGTCTCATGGATCGTTGTGGTCGGTGTGGCAATCGCAGTCAGCATCCTCTGGATTTCAAATCTTTGGATTGAGCTGTTCAGAGAGATGAATAAGAAGGAAGAGAAGAAAGGGAGGTAGTCACTGGCTGGTGAACTGATATGGATGCATTGGATGATCAGTGACTTGGTGGATAAGCTCTATTTAATTAGTTCCAACACATCAATTGAAGTCATGACTAAATGTAGTTCTTCATCAACAAAGCTTGTGCTCAGCTGAAGGTATTTAAAAGTCAATTGGGCATTGGAAAGTAAAAGATGTAGTGGGTAGTTGTTAACTTATATGCTTATGCTTTTCTAATTGATCTTCTTAACCAAGATTTATATTTCAAATTTAGTACTTCTTTCTCCCTATGGTTTGCCACTTCGCAATTTGTATTGTTGGATGGAATAATTTGAAATTATTTTGTGAATATGTGTAATTAATTTTCACCTAGACAAAGCACTTTCATCTGTTGGCCAGTTTTCTCTTATTCTACCAAGAAATGCCAAAGAAGCTTGAATTACTTTTGAAAGAAAGAACACAAGGGAGAAGTCTGTATTCTATGGATGGGAAGGGAAAGAATAGGGTGGGGCCTCCAGCTTTAGATATAGGTAGGAAAAGAACAATCATGCATCTTTGTTCTCTGGGAACCTTTCTCCTTTATTATATCTTCAGCTAATTACTTTTCTGAAAGCAATCACTAAAATTCTTGTTGGGTGGATGTCTGGTCAGGATACCACCTCCCAAGATCTTTTCAGTACCACGCGATGCAGCAGGAAGAAAGAAGAAACAAAACAAAAAAAAAAACAATCAAAATACGTGGATCAGCCACAAAAGAGCTCACCTCCACGGGGCATACAAACTTCACTATGAAAAAGAAAATTTTACAAGAGGAGACCTCATCCTCAATCTTTGTACACCCAATTCTCTCTCACTAGAAGTTTCCCTCACAAAAGCTCTCTCTCTCTTGAAGATCCCCCTAAACCCCTGAAGTGCCTGGCGACCGCTGTCCAGGAGCCTCCTGCTCTTTCTCTCTCAGCGCTCTCGCCTCTCTCTCTTCTCGGGTTCGTACGGACTTCGTACGGCGCAAAAAATCGATCCACACCTTCCTCTGTTCGTCACAGGCCCTTTTAAAGGGTTAAACAGAGTTTAAACCTAATTAGATTAGGTTTAAGAGTCCTAAACAAACCAAATCAGCCTCCTGAACCATCGGATCGTCATCGAAAATCACCTGGGCCCTCCGATCGTGCTCCGTTTCAGGTGATCTTGATCTCGTTGGACTCCGTTTTTCACTGCGAACCTCACTGTGGGCTCAATGTGGGCTGAATCTCGAGGCGTCAAATCCTAACAATCTTCACTTCGACTCGATATTCGGTCTCCTCCAAACTCCGAGAGCTTCTGGATCTTCTCGCTCCCATGCCCTAGGGCAATCGCCTGCTGATCATGGATGGGCAAATATGGGAGTCGAGTCAGGCTGCTCGATCCCATCTCCATCGTATACTGTGCTCCTCCTGACCTGAGACCTGCTCAGGGCATCATCCTGCGGCAATAGGAATCTCACCTTGCGACGTCGCCTCCCGTCCTCCCGAGTCTCCTGTCTCATGCCCGATCCGCCTCCTGGAGCTCCGCTTGCTTTGGGCTCCGCCTGGCTTCGAAGCTCCACCTCGCACTGGGCTCCCCGCCAGGTAATAATGTCCTCTGCTCTCCTTCTTCCCCTCCAGCACAATCCTATCACCGCGTAGCACCCTCAGGATTCCTCCACCAGCTACCATCCTGTAGCCTCTCGAATCCAGTCTGCTAAGTGAGATAAGATTCCGTCTGAAATCGGGTATGTATCGGACCTCCCTCAATCTCCTCACTGCACCATCATATGTCCTCCAGCTGACCGTCCCAATGCCTTTGATCGCACAGCTCGATCCATCCGGCAGATATACAGTGCCCTCACTGTTCTCTAGGGAGTCAAACTGCTCCTCTCTGCAACACACATGATAGGGGCATGCAGAATCTAATATCCACTGCTGGGAAGAAGTAGATACCTTGTCAGATATCTCCAGGACATCTCCATCTAAATCGCTGCCGGCCGTCGCTACAGCAGCCATCGTCCGATTTTTCAGTTGAGGGCAATCTCTGGCTAGATACCCCAACTCCTCACACCGGTAACATCTGGTTTTGCTCAAGTCCCTCCTGGACTTAGACCGCCCTCGATGCGATCTCCTGTCGCTCTGTCTACCGCCTCTTGCTCCTCCAGAAGCCACCAAAGCTGAGCTACCGCCACCTGAGCTCGAAGCTGGGTTCTCCCTCCTGAGAACCTCGTTCTGGAGTATCGTCGCGGTGACCTCGTCCATCTTGATAGTGCTCTTCTCCACTAAAAGAGCAGTCACCAAGGACTCGTACGAAGGGGGAAGCGATGCCAGCAAAACCAGCGTCCTGGTCTTCTCCTCAACGTTCTCACCAACGCTGAGGAGGTCGGTGAGGATCTTCTGGAAGTGGCTCAAATGCTCCGCACGCTCTGTCCCTCAGTCATCCGCAGTTGGTAAAACTGCCTCCAGAAGAAAAGAGTGTTGGTGAGAGACTTCGCCATGTACAACTCCTCGAGCTTCGACCACAGCACCGTCGTGGAAGTCTCGCTCAGCACATGGATCACCACCTCATCCGCCAGGTACATGCGGATGGTACTCACCGTCTGCATCTGTAGTCGTTTTCAATCCTGCACCTCCATGGTGGTCGGCTTCTCATCGCACAAGAGAGCATCGATCAACCCCTGTTGGATGAGCACGTCCTTCACCCTTGCCTGCCACAAGGAGAAATTGCTCTTACCATCGAACTTGTTGATCTCCATCTTGATTGTTCCTGTCTTCTCCATCTTCAGTCTTGCTCACCACCACTGCAATCTGCGTCCTTGTACCGCCTTGCTCTGATACTATTTGTTGGGTGGATGTCTGGCCAGGACACCACTTCCCAAGATCTTTTCAGTACCACGCGATGCAGCAGGAAGAAAGAAGAAACAAAACAAAAGAAAAACAATCAAAATATGTGGATCAGCCACAAAAAGGCTCGCCTCCGCGGGGCATGCAAACTTCACTATGAAAAAGAAAATTTTACAAGAGGAGACTTCACCCTCAACCCTTGTACACCCAATTCTCTCTCACTAGAAGTTTCCCTCACAAAAGCTCTCTCTCTCTTGAAGACTCCCCCTGAACCCCTGAAGTGCCTAGCGACCGCTGTCCAGGAGCCTCCTGCTCCTTCTCTCTCGGCGCTCTCGCCTCTCTCTCTCTTCTCGGGTTCGTACGGGCTTCGTACGGCGCAAAAAATCGATCCACACCTTCCTCTGTTCGTCACAAGTCCTTTTAAAGGGTTAAACAGAGTTTAAACCTAATTAGATTAGGTTTAAGAGTCCTAAACAAGCCAAATCAGCCTCCTGAACCGTCGGATCGTCACCGAAAATCACCTGGGCCCTCCGATCGCGCTCCGTTTCAGGTGATCTTAGTCTCGTTGGACTCCGTTTTTCGCCGCGAACCTCGCTGTGGGCTCAATGTGGGCTGAATCTCGAGGCGTCAAATCCTAATAATTCTCATATGAGTACTAGACGGCAAAGAAAGTATCATTTACATGTTTATTAAAATATTTTTTTTTATTCTGATTTATATTAGAATAGTGGACAAACTTGCATCCACCCCCCAATTCTTTTTGTTCACATGGGCACTCACATCATTTGCACGATGGTCTTGGGTTCTTCTCGCTTGGATTTTTCATTCCAAACAAGGCCTAGAGAGTACCTCGATGATGTCGAAACAAGTTATAGAACCAGAAACTGTTGCTGATCTTAAGATTTTTAACGGAAAGTTTCGTGTGAATAAGGCATTCACCTTGACATCTCTTTGCCATGTGCCACTAGCTTCATATGTAGTTGTTCAAGAATCCATAGTCATGAAGAAAGATTTTTTATCCTGTGTATACATTTTTGTAATCTTTAAAAGTTTGTTCTCTCTTGCAAGTTTTGAGACTTCTGTAGATAGTTTTTAAGCCAGGACTTTGCTTTCTTGTTCTTTTCTTGAATCAAGCCCAGTTGCTATTGCCTCAAGTCTTGAATAAACCTCATGAAAGCTGGGAGACAAAATAACACCCATCTATATGTGTCCTCACTGTTAATTTGGATCGAACACCAAGAATACTAATCACTCAGTACTTATTAGAAATGCTAATTCTTTGAGAAAATGTGCTACGAATTAGTGGCGCGCATATGTTTAAACTAAGTTACCTAATTTTCTTCTTCCATCTCCTCCATTTTTTTTCTCTGAAGAGATTCTCCTGTCTCCTTCATAAGTTTATAAAATGATTCTTTAAGTTAATGGTCTTGCCAGGCAATGTTATTCTATTATGAGCATAGCTTTGTTGGCATTCTTTGCTAAAAGTGCCTTTGAAGTAGTAAAGTCAGTGTCTGAGAATCTTTCACATGAAGAACATCATGTTGTACTCATCGAGTCAAAGAAGGTTAACAAATCTTCAATTTGTGCTATTGTCATGAGCATTGTATTGGATTAACCTTAACAAGATTTCATGCTTTGTCATCCAATATTGCCGGTGCTTAGCAAGGTAACTTGGTGTGGTGCTCAAGTTGTTGGCCTTCAGAGTAGTTTGATGAAATTCATAGTTGAGGTTGGTAGTTTCTTTTGTAATTTGTGCGGAGCCACCAACAGAATGGAAAAGAAAGAAATTTTGGTGCTTGATTCTTCTCTGCATTCAGATCACTCGCTGTAATTAAAGATATATGCGGTGTTGTATGGTTCTCCTACTGATATCCTTTTTGAGGAGCATTTACGTCTGTAGTTCTGTTGCAGTATTGTGTTCCATTTTTGTCAGAATATGCTATTCTATTCAGGAATAGCATCAGTGTTCCTTCTATAAGTGATCTGCTAGTTAAAACTTCATGCGAATAAAGGTGCTACTGGACGTTCTCTCCTCATGGAGCACGGTATTTCCCAATGGCTTCCTTTTGTACTGTAACAGCTTGCTTGCTCATCAGTGCAGGCGTTGTGAGAATCCATATGGATATATATTTAATCTCAAATTGATTATGTACTAGATAAATGTTGGATATTTATACAGGATCAAGGAACTTAAATAAAATCTTCTAGATAGCCTCTTTGAATGAGATCTTAGGTTGTTACTAAGGATGCAATTGAGTCGAGCTAAGTCAAGTAATTAGAAATTCGAATTCGACTTGATTCAAAATATTCAAGTTCAAAATTTGACTCAAGATCAATTGGGGTTTAATTTTTCAAGTTCGCACTTAACTCAACGAAGAAAGATAATATACGAGATTAACTCAACTTGAATGTCAATTGAGTTATGTTCGAGAGTTCAAGCTCAAATTTAAATCTTACCTCTATATTATATATATATATATATATATATATATATATATATATATATATATATATATATATTATTAATAAAAATATATATAAATTTGAATAGACTCACAAATTTTCAAGCATCTTGCTATTTAACTCAACAAAACATATTGTTCGAGCTATTCAAGCTCAATAATATCAAGTCGAGTCGAGTTCAAATAACTTATGACAATTGACTCATTTGTAATTTTAGTTGTTGTAAATGATATTAGAATCTGATTATAGTCTATGTAGATCAGGAGATAATACAACATAAGTCCACTACAACTGACTATGGCCAATCGAAGTATTTATAGTTAGATTTGAATGGATTTAGATATTAATCTGTCGAAAATATCATAAAGAATGTACAAGATTCATACGGGCGTACATTGTCTTATATCGGTTATGCATTCGGTAAATTTAAATATTTATATAAGATCAAGAAATCTAAATAATACGGTAACTACTTAGCTATTACAAGTGTATGTCGAGAAGAGATGGTCGAGTGCATTACAAATAGATGTATTACTTGCACAAGATATGACGTATTTCATATGCCTTGAAGCATTTAACGGGTTAATGCAATCATTTGACATTAGTTTTGTTTGAAATTCTCTTAATGTACCATGCATATATGGTAGCAATTTCTTGATGATGTAATGTATTCCAAGTACTAGTTTTTGCAGTCCAGAAGCCACTAATTACTGTCTCTGTTTGTGCTAGACTTCTATTAGCCATCTTTTGATTTCGAGGGAATACTATGGGCCATTTTGTGCACAGGAAATATTTTTCTGGCCCCTTAAAGCTGGCTTGGCACCTAAATATTCAATTACCCTCATGTAACCTATGACTTAACCGATGCCCTTGCATTATGTGGCAGGAGAGCTTCTTATATGCATGAAAAGAGAGCCTCTTAGCATTAGTAGATGACAAGAAATGGGTTTCACGAAGACGGGAGACATGGTGATTCTTATTATTGAACATGTAGAGACTGAGATTTTCCGCCAATTGTATGTGTGGGTTAAGCCTTTTAAACTCCATGGAACTCTTTTTTTCATGCCTATACATGCTAAACAGAAAAAAATGGGATATGCCTACAATTTAAGGTAATAAAATATTGTTAACAGCAATATTGATATTAATATATTGAATAATTTTAACAATCACCAAGCTACATTATATAAATGTGTGTGTGTGTGTGTGTGTGTGTGTGTGTGTGTAACAACATTAATTGTAAATCATAAGATCATTAAATAATTATAGTATTAGTATAATAATTTTATTTGATTATATTATTAAAACATTATTAGTTATGTTATACTATTTGGGTAAAATATTATGATAATATTAATGTTGATATTGTTATTTTGAAATATTATGTTTGGTATGATTATATTTATTTGATATTCATATAATATGAGAATTTTCATAGTATTTTTAACATTATAGTAGTATTATTGTTATCAGCAATATTCATATAATACATAATATAAAATACACAATATATTATAGTTTTTGAAGAATATTAATATTTTTAATATGATTTACTTATTATTCACATAATAATATATGGGTATTCTATTATAATATTATGCAAGTATTGTTATATCAAAATAATGCTCTATTATAATATGAATATCTCATTATACTTTTACTTTATAATATAATATATTATTTATGCCTTTCAAAAAATAGTAATATTCCAATATACAATATGAAATTAAAAATATAATATTATAAACAACTTTAATATGGTATATAATATGTAATATTATATTTTACATAGATAGTATATCATTTTATTATATTTTTACTTTGCAATTAATATTAATAGATAAAAATTATTGTTACTGGTAAATATAAATATTAGTATTAATAACTATAATATTGATAAAGATAATAGATTATTTATTAATAAATATAATAAAAATATTAGATGAATTAATATTATTAGCCAAAATTGAGAAGGTGATACCCAAACCCTCCCTTAGGTATGGTGTTCCCATTTTTATGGGAATAATACTCTTCAGAATCAGCATTTCTAGGTCCAAAGCTGTGACCAAAGATGGGAATAGGCTGGATAAGAAATTGAAGGGTTACCTAATGAAGTTGGTAAAAGAATTACAGAGAAATTGGACAACTTATTTTAAGAATGTAGTTTATTTATAAAGATATTAATTGGTCATAAAGTGTAAGATGGATGGATGGTGTTAGCTTACCAAGTTGGTAGAAAAATAATGGAGATATTGGATATCTCATCAAGATTATAGTTTATCTATAATGATCTTAAGGATGTATTGGTACACCTAACCGACTTCTGATATATGGTAGCATCATAAGACATGGTCTATTACCGATCTATAGGTCAACTTCAAGCCATATCGGTTAACTCTTGCCAGTACTATGCTAAGACTAGATCGTTAGTTACCGATCTAATCTATAATAGTCAATCTTCTACTCAGATTATATCAATAGAATATTGGTTTTAACCGATCTCCTTTTCAGCCAGTAAAACTTCAAGTTAGTTATTTACAATATGCTACAGCTATATTATAACTATTCTCCACGTGGAACAACTCATAGTCTTTCTATAACTGGCCATTCTGTTATAACAAACTAACAGCCTAACAAATAAATTCTCCAAATAGATGGTTACTAACAGTCAACAAACTCTCTCCATGGCTTAATGCTAAGTAAGCTCCTCTATATAAAGGGAAGCAGGGGTTCTCTAGAGGTAAGTCATAGCTCACAGAGCCAAGACTCTACTGAACTCTCTCCTCATTGAAGAAAATCTAAGTTCTTCTCACTCTATTCTACCTCTTCTTTTGTCTATTTTTATTTTTCATTTTCACTACTCAACTGACTTAAGCATCGGAGGATTCTAAATCGGAGGGTACCCTGCTGGTTTTAGGACTTTTTTTGTAGGATTACTTGCGGACTTCATCAACTTGATCTTCTTCAACACTCCAGCTCGATTCTTAACTGACCTCTCCATTCTTCCTCCGGTGCCTTGCAATAATAGATTGAGCTAAAGGAAGGGGTATGCCCAAAAGATTTTATGAAAAATGATAAATTAGAGAGCATAAAATAATTCTCTGCCTTCACCATCTTCTCTAGGAGGTGGATCAGAAGATGTTAACTTTCATTATGGTTGATCCACAGTAATTCACTCTTCTAGTTCAATAAGTTCAGGTCCTCATGCTGTTGTATAACAACTCTAACATACCACAGAGCAGCAATGAGAGATAATTCCTCAAGTAGTTCTATCCCAACATAGCCATCAACCAATCTATCAAGATCCCTATTCTGATCATCACCCCACTCAGACTAACCAATCTTTTGAAGAAAATCTATTCCTGATAGTGGGAAACCATGTTGGGGAGAAGTTCTTGAAATGAAGATTCAAGATCTTGAAAAATGACTGATGAAAGTACAATTGGAATCATTTCAAGGCAAAAAAGATTTTGATCTACGATCCCTTTTTTCTTAAGAAATCTTGAATGAGCCTATTCCCTCTCAGTTTAAGATGCCGACAGTAGAATCATTTGATGGTTTCATTGATCCACTAGATTACTTAAAGATATAGAGCCATTATGAGGCTACAAGGAGTATCTGATATCCTACTCTGCATCACTTATCCCATTACCCTCAAAAAATTCATAAGGATATGATTTTCTGGACTCCAACCAGGGTCTATTTCTTCTTTTGAGCGACTAGCAAGGCTGTTGTCACTTATTTCAGTAATAACCGAATACATCTAAAGAATATAAACAGTTTTTTCACTGTTAAGCAACGGAGGGTAAATCCCTCCATGAGTATGTGGTACTTTAATGCGGCCATGCTTGAAGTCAAAAATTTCAATAAGTCCATTGTAATGGCAGCTTTGAAACAAAGACTTCAAAGTAGTCACCTGATCTTCTTCTGAATAAGAATTTTTTGGATGCCTATGATCAAATGCTAGCTCGGATCCGAAAACATGCTCAAGCCAAGGAGAAAGAAAGTATAACTCAGCAAGCAAAGAAAGAGAAAAAATAAAAAAAACGGCCTCAAGAAGAAGACCATGGAGATCGGCCAGAGAATAATTCTAGCTGACCTCAAAAAAATCCAAGATCGAGGAGCCACCTTGGCATTTTGATACCTACACCTCTTTATTTGCTCCTCATGCCAAGATACTACTGAAATCAGGGGATAGGGATATCTTTGTCGGCCTAATCCTATGAAGGCTCCATTGGTGAAGAAAGATAAAAAAAGTATATCATTTCTATCGAGAGCATGACCACAACACTGAAGAATGCGACAGCTCAAGGATGATATTAAAATCTTAATTTATCGAGGTTATCTTGGCAAGTATGTCCAAATCGGACAAACCAAACTGCTGGACAGCATCAGAAGATCGATGATGATGTAGAGCTCAATCGGCCTATTACTGGGGTCATCAATAGATCTCGGATATCGTAGAGATCTGGGGGGCACAAAGGATACCATTCCGAAGAAGCAGCGTATTGAAAATACTATTTTTTTCTAATAATGATGTTTAAAAGTTCAAACTCCTCGTAATGATGCTGTTGTCATCTCTTGATAATAGCAAAATATGATATAAAAAGAATATTAGTGGATAATGAAAGCTCTACTGATGCATTGTTCTATGGTGCATTCCAGAAAATGAATATATTAGACAGGTTAAAATAGATCAGTACTCTGTAATCGGATTATTTGGAGATCCTATAGCTGTGGAAGGATAAATCACTCTACCTATAACTATAAGACAGAAACCTTGATAGTCAACTGTGCAGCTCACCTTTCTCGTTATCAAGATACCATCACCTATAATGCCATTGTTGGCTATCCCGAACTCAATGCCCTTAAAGCGGTAGTCTCCACCTATTATCTATTAGTTCTATTTTCAACAAAAGATGAAATTAAAAAAATGCTGGAGATCAAATACTTGCTAGGCAATGCTTTTTGATAGCTACCAAAATGAAGAAACTAATAGAAGTTCTACTAATTGAACTATCTAATCAAAAGGATGATCCAGAGATCAGCAAAGAGGTGAACAGCTGAACAACTTGTTACTATTCCATTGGGTGAAGATCTAGAGAAGACTGTTCAAATCAGATCTCAGTCAAGGATTAATTTAAGAGAAAACTGATATCCTTTCTTCGGAAAATATCGATGTCTGTCTGATCAGCTTCGGATATACTTGAAATTTCTATGGATGTTATTGTGCATAAATCAAATGCGGATTCGAAGCACCAACCAGTCCAACAAAAGAAAAAGACTTTCATCCAGAGAGGCAAAAAGCTATAAATGAAGAGGTCAACAAGCTTTTGAAAGCAGGATTCATTAGAAAGTCAATATTCGAAGTGGATAGCCAACGTCGTTGTGGTCAAAAAGGTAAATGGTAAGTAGATGATTTATATTGATTATACCAATTTCAACAAAGCTTGTTCAAAAAATAATTTTTCTCTGTCAAAATAGATCAGCTCATTGATGCTAATTCGGGACACAAATTGTTGAGTTTCATGGATGTATTTTCTGGCTACAATCAAATCAGAATACACTGAAGATCAAAAAATATAGCCTTTATCATCGAAAGAGGTTTGTATTATTATAAAATGATGCTTTTAATCTTAAAAAATATAGGTACAACATACCAACATCTAGTTAACAAAGTCTTCAAACAATAAATTGATCATAACATGAAAGTCTATATTGATGATATGCTGATAAAAAGTACTAAAGCAGATCGGCATATAACTGATCTAAAAGAAGCATTTGAAGGACTTCGAAAGTACCAAACAAAACTTAACCCCAGCAACTATGCTTTCGAAGTGCATCGAGAAAATTCTTAGATTTTTTTTGACCCAAAGAGGAATAAAAGTTAATCCCAAGAAAATCTAAGCAGTACTTAAGATAAAGAATTCAAGTACAATAAAGAAGTACAACAACTTATCAGACAAGTGATATCACTCAGTCGATTTATATCTAAATCGGCTAAGAAGTGTCGCCCTTTCTTCAAAATATTGAGGTAGATTAAAGACTTTAGCTGGTCGGAAGAATGTCGAGCTATCTTCGATGATCTTAAGAGTACCTAGGTTCACCTCTATTATTGTCCAAATCAGTTAAATATAAGGAGTTATATTTGTATCTATCTGTTTCACCTAATACTATTAGTTTGATTTTACTCCAAATGATGCAGGAACACAAAAATTGATCTATTATATTGGCAAATTGCTACTAGATGCCGAAACTCGATACAACAAAGTTGAGAAAATGATCTATGCTCTTATTACATTGGCTCGATGATTTCGACCTTATTTCTAAACCCACTCGGTCATTATCTTAACTGATCAACCTCTAAAGTCGGTTCTGCAATGACTTGATACCTCAGATCAGATGGCCAAATGAGTTATTGAATTCAGTGAGTTTGACACCCATTATCGACCTTGATTTTTACTAAAAGCTCAAATATTAGCTGATTTCAATATGGAATATATCATTCTTGATGAAGAGCTGACCTCAGAAAGCTTAAAAAAGATCATCGAAGATTCTTATTTAGTATTATATGTCGATGGAGCCTCAAATTTCAAAGAAAGCGGAGCTGGTTTGATTTTAGGCAATCCTGAAGACGTTGTCACTAAATATTTTCTGAGATTCAACTTCAATACCTCAAATAATGGTGGGAGTATGAAGCACTGACTACTAGACTTAAGATGGTAAAAGAATTTGAAATCAAAAAGCTCAAAGAATTCACAGATTCTCAACTTATCATCGGACAGATACGAGATCAATTTGAAGCTAAAGATTTTATAATGTCTCAATATCTATAGAATATAAAAGAATTATCAAAGAGCTTCAAAGATTTGAAAGTTATATAAATTCACAGATCAAAGAATGTTCGAGCTAATGCTCTATCATATTTTGCTACATCTTTTAAACTCAGCCAAAAAATTCTTATTGATTATCTCGAAAAATCTAGCATCGAAGCTCTTCCAATCATGCTAATTGGTTCATAAGCCCAGCTAGATTGATCCGCTGATTGATTATATTATCAAAAAAATTTTGCCGATGGATCCTATTGAAGCAAGGCGAAGTAAGAGACAAGCTCCATGGTATGTGTTACAAAAAAATCAATTATATAAAAGGTCATATTCATTTCCTCTACTATAGTATTTATGGCCATCAGATGCTGACTCTGCTCTTCGAGAAGTCCATGAAGAAATTTATAGTAATCACTTGGGAGATAAATTGCTGGCATACAAAGTCATTCAGTAAAGTTATTATTGGCCAACCATTCAAAAAGGCGCAGCTGACCTTGTTCATAGATATGATCAATGCTAGAGGTGTTGGGATCTTCCTTGATCTTCCCTTAGAGCATGATGATCTTAAAACCAGCAATCAAGGCTTGTAGAGGTATTGAAACACCAAGGATAGCAGCAAAAAATTCTAGGCAGCAGCCTTCTTTATACCTCCCTTGATCTCCTATTTCCAATCCCTCTAAAATTGATATAGGACGGCAACCATAACTCTAGATAAGACATGGAGATCAGGAACAGTAGCCAAATCAGTGATTTGGGTGTCCCCTTGTCCAAGAACAATTAGGAGATAAAGTGAGAGGTAGCAAGGATCTAAAACCTAGTCCAATTAGGTTTGTAATGGGGCAACAATGATGTTTCTTCTTCCTTACTATAGGCGGCGGCTAGGGTTTGGAGAAGGCTGCTAGGGTATCCAAGAAAGAGAGAAGAGAGAGAGGTTTCAGGGAGAAAAAGTGTCAATTGATTCTATTCCCACCATACACAAATTACATGAGTATATATATATATATATACACACACACGTACATATATACATAGTCAATATGACCCAAACTCAAAACTTCTCTAGGTTAAACCACATGTGATTGCACTCACTCAAGCCCAATTACATCCTTAACTTGTGTGCACTCACTCACCTTGGACTCAATCCTAGCCCAACGATGGATTAGCCCCTCAAGGTCTAAATCACCTGGGCCTCAAGACCCTCAAGGCCCAAAACCCTGGACCTCAAGACTGTGAAGGCTGACAGCCTTCACCTTAGGGCCCAAACCAACCCTAAAACCCCATGAACACCTTATGGATCATAAATCTTGACCTATTCCTTAGCCAACTGAGGCTTAAGAGCACCACACAGGTCCTACAATCTCCATCTTGATGCTCCAAAGCCTCTAAAATCAGCATGATCCTTCAAACCCATCAGTGCCACACATAAGAGGAAATTATCTTGTGGAAGAGTCTTCGTAAGTGCATCCAACTACTTCTCCTTCGTATGAACTTTGACCAGCTCCACCTCATTTTCTTCCACCAGCTCTCTGATGCTATGGTACCTCACATCTATATGCTTTATGCGTGCATAATAGACTGGATTCTTAACTAACTACAGAGCACTTTGACTATCATCGTGCAGCACCACTGTACTATACTTCACCTCTATCTCCATAATGAGTCTCTTCAGCCAAAGAGCCTCCTTGGCAGCCTCTGGAATCCCTATATATTCGATCTCTGTGGTGGATAAGACCATGATAGGTTGAAAATTTGATCTCCAAGAAACAGATCCACCATACATGCAGAAAATATAATTTATAGTAGACCTCCTCGTATCCAGATCACCTGCAAAGTTAGCATCAACAAACCCTTCCAATGGACCTAAAAATCCACTTGGGACATTGGAGTTCCTCCTAGGTCCATCTTGCTGCCCAAAAATCAGACCAAGCCTTCGAGTTCCTCGAAGATACCACAAGATCCACTTCAGTGCCTTCCAGTACTCCTTTCTGGGATTTGCTATGTACCTACTCATCTGACTCACTACATGTGCTATGTCTAGCCTACAACACACCATAGCATACATCACGCTAATCATAGTACTGGCATATAGAACTCTCTTCATGTACTCTTTCTCTTCCTCTATCTGGGAGCACTGTAGCTTCGAAAGAGATATGTGGCTCGCCAAAAGTGTTCCAATCGATTTGGCCTTGTCCATCCCAAACCTCTCCAACACCTTATGAATATATCCTCCCTTTAACAAGTGAAGAATACCCTTGCTCCTATCTCTACAAATCTCCATCTCAAGTATCTTCCTGACTGGACCCAAGTCCATCTCAAACTCTGAAGATAGTATAATTTTCAGACCATCCATTGCTTTGGCACTCCTATTGGTAATGAGCATATCATCCACATACAAAAGTAGATATAGTACATCATCCTCATCTACATTCTTCATATACACGCAGCTATCATATTCACATCTAGAAAAATCAAGGCTCAAAACAAAAGCATCAAACCTTTTGTACCACTGACGGGGTGACTGCTTCAAGCCATAGAGAGATCTCTTGAGTAGACAGACCTTTTCCTCTAATCTAGTCTGCATGAAACTAACTGATTGCTTCATGTAGATCCTGTCCTCTAGGCTCTCACATAAGAATACCGTCTTCATATCCATCTGCTCTAATTCTATATCATGCTGAGCTACAAGCAACAGCAACATCCGAATCGAAGCATGACGCACCACTGGAGAGAATATCTCTGCGTAGTCTACTCGCTCTTTCTTTGAGTGCCCCTTGGCAATGAGCCTTGCCTTGTATCTGACTCTATCTTGGTCAGAAGGTGCCTCCTTTCTTGTGAACATCCATTTTGATCCAATAACTCAAGCATCTCTGGGTAGATCCACTAGCTGCCATATTTTGTTCTTTTCTAATGACTCCATCTCTTCTATCATGGCTTGCATCTATGACTCCCGATTCAGACTCTCCATGACCTCCTTAAAATCTTTGAATCTTCATTGACAGTGATGAGAGCATAGGAGATGGTCTCATCAATGCCATACCGCATCGATTTACGAATAATGCACTTCAGCTTGTGCAATGCCACTTCCCTTATGCTATCCTGCAAGTCTGATGTGTGTGGCTCTACCTGCATCTCTTCCTAGATAGATGGCCCTCTTTGTTGGCCCTCTACATGTGTGAGAACATGCCTACCAAACTCCACCTCAAAAGGAATACGTTTGGAAGTGGAACTTGAAGGCACATTACCTGTTGGAGAATGCTATCCACTGCTGTCCAGTCTAGCCTTTTCAGCTTCATCCGCACCTCCGAGCTTCTTCAGAATACTCTTCTCATAAAACATGATGTTCCTACTAATGATGCAATTTTGAGAATGAGGATCCTATAGCAAGTAACCTTTGATTCTATGTGGATACTCAATGAAGATCAACTTCTGCGATTTCGAGTCCAGCTTGCTTCTTTCGATTGCCTCCACTAGTGCATAGGCTGGGCAACTAAAAATCTTCAGGTGACCAAACTCTATCTTCTTCTCACTCTAGATCTCCTTTGGAATTCCTTCATTAAGCTTGTGATTAGGGGATCTATTAACAAAGAAACAAGAGAAAGTTATCGCATCACCCCAAAAAGACTTGGAAAGTGATGCCAATAGCCTCAAGCTTCTGATCTTTTCTGTCAATATTTGGTTCATCCTTTTGACTACACTGTTCTGTTGGAGAATCATCTTCATTGTGAAATAGCATTTGATCTTATTTTCCTCATAGTAGCTTCTGAATTCGGTACTGGTATACTTTCCTTCATTGTCAGATCTCAGGCACTTCACTGATTTTCTGTCTTCTTTTCTACTTCAGCTCTCTAAGCTTTGAATCGAGTAATACCTCTAATTTTTTTCTTATTAGATACACCAACACCTTCTTAGAGAAGTCATCAATGAAGGTCACAAGATACTTAGCCCCATCTCTGGCTGAAACAGGGGCCGGTTCCCATACATCTAAGTGAACTAACTCAAGTATGCCTTCACTCTGCTTGGTACTGCTAATAAATTTTATCCTATGCTGTTTGCCATAGATACAAAGCTCACATAGGTCATTCTCCTTCTTCTTAAGTGCTGGAATCATACCTTTTTTGCTGAGTTTTGTGAGCCCCCTATCGCTGAAGTGCCCCATCCAATGTGCCGCAATTGATACGCCAACTGTTCCTCTTGTGTTGTAGCAAGTACCTCTGCACTATCCATCACCATTGAACCCTCCATCTTATAGAGGTTATTACTCAATCTTCTCCTTTCATCACCACCAATGCACCCTTGATTATCTTTAAATATTCGCTATCTGGTTGACTATCAAATGAATAACCATGCATCTCCAGGTAGCCCAAAGAAATTAGATTCTTCTTCAGTTCCAGAACGTGTTTAACATTAGTCAGTGTCCTTATGGCCCCATCATACATTCTCACCCTTATAGTACACCACCAGTAATTTTACAAAGATAATCATCACCAAGACTTACACTCCCTCCATCGATTTTGTCAAAGGATGCAAACCACTCACGATGCGAGGTGTAGTGGTGAGAACAAGCTAAATTCAGTGTCCAATGCAAACTCCGTGATCTCATCTGAAACTATCAGTAGATTATCTTCACTATCCTCAGATAAATTTGCACCATCTATACTGGTCGAACCACCTTTGGAAAAGTCTTTTTCCTTCTCATTTTTCAAAAGTGGATAATTCCTCTTCAGATGAGCAGATTGATGACACTTATAGCACTTCCATGCTTTCTGCTTATCCTGAGACTTAGATATGTCCTTGAACTTATCTCTAACCTTCTCTCTAGGTCTCTCTTATCTCTCATTCACAATAAGAATCTCTGAGTTAGAAGTCCCCTTACCGATCTTTTCTCTTTGCTCATTCAATCGGAGAACACCAACAACCTCTTAAAAGTTCAGGATTTCTTCCCATACACCAAGGTTGTTATTAGACCATCATATGACATTGAAATGAACACAACAATAAAAGAGCCCTATCCTCCTCATCTATCCTCACATCAAGGCTCATAACATCCAAGCACACTTGATTGAATTTCTAGATATATGCAATAAAGTCTCTTCCTTCGGGCATCCTCAAACAACTGCTTTTTTAACCATAGCTTGTTTGTCATGTTCTTGCCCATATATGTGTTCTCTAACATCTTTCAGAGCCCCTTCATCGTGGTCTCTGTATAAATTTCAACAAGACTTGATCAGCCAAGGACATCCTAATGGTGCTAAAGGCTATCTCCTCTAGCTCTTCCCAATCTTCAACACTGATCTTCTTAGGTCTTTCCCTCACCAAGACTTATAAATCCTCTATTGAACCAACAAATCCTTCACCCTTTGCTGCCATAGGGTGAAATTTTCCTTGCCATCGTACTTCTCAAAATCTGCCTTTAGGTTACTAAATGCCATACCCAACAGAATAGAAAGAAAATAGCACAAAAACAAAAATATGTTTCAATGAAAAATCTGTTTTACACCTTACCAAGATCGAGGCCAGATTTCAATCTTTCTCCACCAAATCAATCGACTGTGCTTTGATACCAATGTTGGCATCTTTCTTGATCTTTCCTTGGAGCATGGTGATCTTGAAACTAGCAATCAAGGCTTGTGGAGGTGTTGAAACACCAAAGATAGTAGCAAAAAATTTTAGGCAGCAACCTTCTTTATACCTCCTTTGATCTCCTATTTCCAATCCCTCTAGGATTGATATAGGATGGCAACCACAACTCTAGATGAGACATAGAATCAAGAACAGCAGCCAAATCAGTGGTTTGGACATCTATTTATCCAAGAACAATCAGGAGATAAGGTGAGAGGCGGCAAGGATCCAAAACATAGTCCAACTAGGTTTTGTGATGGGGCAGCAATAGTGTTTCTTCTTCCTTGCTATGGGCGGCAGCTAGGATTTGGAGAAGGCTGCTAGGGCATCCAAGAATGAGAGAAGAGAGTGAGGTTTCAGGAAGAAAGAGTGTCAATTGATTCTACTCCCACCACACACCAATTATATGAGTGTATATATATACACAGTTAACATGACCCAAACTCAAAACTCCCCTAAGCTAAATCACATGTAATTACACTCACCCAAGCTCAATTACACCCTTGAATTATGTGCACTCACTCATCTCGGACTTAATCCTAGCCAAATGATGGATTAGCCTCTCAAGGCCCAAATCGCCTGAGCCTCAAGACCCTCAAAGCTCTAAATGCTGGACCTCAAGACTGTGAAGGTTGGCAGCCTTCATCTTAGAGCCCAAGTCGACCGTAGAATCCCATGAATACCTCATGGATCATCAACCTTGATCTTTTCCTTAGCCAATTGAGGCTTGAGAGCACCACACTAGATCCTACAATAGGTACGTTAATATTCAACATCGATCTGTAGCTGAACTCATCCTTATTACGGCACTATAGTCTTTTACTATATGGGAAATGGATATCCTTAGACTTTTTCTAATAGCAACAGGATAAAGAAAATTCTTGATGGTAGCCATTAATTATTTTACTAATGTGTAGAAGTAGAGTCTTTGGCATAGATCACTGAAAAAATTCAAGACTTTGTTTAGAAGTCAATTATCTATTGTTTTAGTCTACCTTGAGTCATTATCACTGATAATGAGTGACAATTTGATAACTCAAAGTTCAAAAAATTTTACTTCGAGCTCCATATAGACCATAGGCTTACCTTGATGGGACATCCACAGTCAAATAGAAAAGCCGAGGTCACTAATCAAACCATGCTTTAAGGTCTAAAAATAAAACTCACTGAAGTAAAAGGACTTTGAGCAGATGAACTCTATAGGGTTCTCTAGACTTATAGAACTATAACTCGAGGGCCAACAAGAGAAACACCTTCAAACTCACTTTTGGTACAGAAGCTATAATTTCTGTTGAGATCCATCTATCATCAATCAGAGTGAGAAATTTATATAAAGAAAGCAATTCAGATCAGCTTAGGACCAATCTGAATTTACTTGAGAAAATCAGAAAAAGAGCTTGGGTTCGCATGGCAACTTATAAACAAATGATGGTCAGATATTATAATACTTAGATAAAACCAAAATTTTTTCATAAAGGAGATCTTGTTCTCCATCGAGCTAAAATCTCAAAACCTACAGAACAAAAAATCTTGCTCCTAATTGGGCAAGACCCTACCGAATTACTAAAGTAAGCCATCTCAGAGCATATAGAATTGAACACTTAGATAGCTCAACTATGCCACACACTTGAAATGCTGAAAATCTCAGAATGTATTATCAATGAGTCTTCAATGAAGTCTACAATCTTTGTCTAAATGAGGCTAAATTTTTATGACCAAGTCGGGGTATTTTGAAGAATAATTTTTCATCCAAATGAGATCGATAAAAATTGATCAAACGAGGATGATATAAAGATCTCATCCAAACGAGATCAGTGAAAACTAATCAAATGAGGATGATATGAAAACTAATCAAATGAGGATCATATGAAAGATCTCATCCAAACAAGATTAGTAAAAATTAATCAAACAAGGATGATATGAAAGATTTCATCCAAACGAAATCGATGAAAATCGATCAAATGATGATGATATGAAAGATTTTGTCTAAATGAAATTAGTGAAAACTGATCAAATGAGAATGATATAAAACAACTGTTCAAATGAGATAGAAAAAATCAAGCTCTAGCTACAAAAATTCCAACCAAATCAGGACAACTTGATACGAAATATTCAAACTCTGGATTGGACCTCACAGACATCCTATGAGATATAAGTAATCTACAGATTGGACTTCATGGATATGTACTCAAAGAGACTTAAGTTCTGACTTAAATTTAAGATGATATATCCTTGGAAGGGAAGGCGATGAAACATCTCAAGATAAAATTTTGATACATAAGAAGTTTTGTCTACTTATGATAACATCAGACAGAGGTATTTCATTTTATTATATTTAATTTATTAAGGTCGGTCTACTCTTAATTAACTGATCCCATTTTTAAAGTCATCATTTTTAATATTCTAAAGTTTACTTATGTGGCTACATCGGCTTCATGATTGACCCAATCAAGGTCAGTTGATTTTTTTTATATAACTATCTAAGTCCTACATAGGATAGGTAAATCCAGATCGAATTATGTGAGGTCAGGTAGACCAGGTAAACCCAGATTGGGTTATGTGAGGTCAAACAGACCAACAATAGAAAAAAAAAGAGAAAGAAAAAAGAACACATACACTGAAAAAAAATTTATTAATTTGAAATATAATACAAAAAACCTACATCATGTTGGTATATAAGTTCAAAAAAAAAAGAAAAAATACAAAATTCAGGTATTAGCTGAGGACCATCAGAAGGAGGGGCTAGATCCTTGAAAGCTTCTGTTGAAGTGGACTCGACCGAAATGATTTCAACCATAGGGACCTTAGTAGCTGCTTGAGGGGCCACTTTGGTCAGCAGTTGAGGAGCCACTTTGATGATAGGCTGAGGAGTTGTCACAGCAACAATAGCTTTAACTATGGCTTGAGGAGCTATCTCAGTGGCAGGTTTAGAAGCAGCTTCATTTGATGCATTGATGATTGCTTTGGAGGTCAATTTGCTAATTTCAAGATCAGACAAGAGCTTCCTCACCAAGTCTTTACAAATCTTGAATCCGTAGTTGAACGCACTCTCAGAAGCTTCAGTGACTTCTCCTGAAATGCCTCCATAGTCTTAAAATTTTCGACTACCTTCGCACCTTTTTCTTTCTCCCTTGCAGTCTACCGTTGAAATACGAGGCTCTTATTTTGCTTTTCTAGAATCTATTCAACCTCCTTTAATTTGGATTCCAGCTCAGAAATCCATCCTACTTCAGCACGTAGATCATCAAGTTACTTCTCGTAGTCATTGATCTGATGCTGCTGATCCAACAAAATTCGATTCTTCTCTTTTATTGAGACCATCTTATCTTGAAGTTGCTTCTTCAACCTCTCGATAGTCTTGGCCTCTTTCACCACCTTCTCCTCAGATGTTTTCTTGCTATCTTGCTCGGCCTTAAGCCCCCTTTCGAAGATTTTTTATTTTCATGAAACATGTCAAGTGCTCGTGGAGTAGCTTGATATTTAAAGCTACCTGAAAAAGAAAAAAATAGTGTGAGATTGGTAAAAACTAATGTAAAAAAAAAAAAAGAAGAGAACTTATGTCCATCAGATCGGCATAACCATGGTTCAGTAGTTGATCAATGGAGAAGTCTCTCTTTCAAGGGTCCAAGTCCCACTAAGGCAAGACCATGGACAACAAGTCTCTGTCGAGATGCGGTGTCTCAAAGAGGGACATCTGGGCCACATCTACTGTTTCAGTAGATGAAGAGGGTAAAGTGGCCTTTAGGAGTTTCGCTCATTATTCTATAGACCGAGCTTGTCTTCCCAATATCGGAGGCGTAGGGGAAGAACTTGGTCATGGGTGTGCGGTGGCCTCCTTTGCAGGTAGATGGGCCACCTCGGTGCTCTACCGATATGACGTCTTCAATGTCGGTTGGATAGCAAGGGTAGGAGATGATCGAATGGTTATTAAGGTCAGAGCTGGAGAAGTTCGGAGAGCTGCAGTAATCGATTTCGAATATGCCACATCTTTACTCTTCTTAGCAACAGTTAGCTAAATCTTATTTTCTCTTTTTCATATCTACCAGCCTCTTTAGATTGAACTTCATTATCGCTGTTGCAACAAAGAAAAATTCTATCAAAAGGAGAAAAAAATGAAAAAAAAAATGACATTAGACTTTTTTCGAGGAGAGATTTGGCTGATGTCGACATCATATAAAGACTAGTCGTTTACCAGATGACTTAGCTTGGGTACTTTTATATCCAGTAGCATTGCAAAAGTCTCCTCATCTTCGAAAAAAATCTCATTATTGAAGTTCTACTTGAGCTTAGGCCTATGGCAGCTATAGTTGAAACTCCAAAGAATGTTAGAAGAAACAAAAAAAAATGATTTTTTCCATCATGGATAGAAAAAGAAGATTATGACTGAATTTATATTTTGACCGAGGCGAAAAATACCACTAATTTTTTTCATATGTATGTTTCTTCAAGATGAACAACACCCCAAAGAGAAAAATTCTATACTCTATACCAAAAAATTTATGACAAATGATAAAGACTATGATTATCCTAATAGCATTTGGAGTTACTTGGGTTGGATGAAGCTTGTAGAAATCTCAGACATTACTAAAAAAGGGATGAAGAGAAAACTGAAGTCCAGACTGAAGTGTCTCATCATAAAATGCAATACTATATTCTGGAGGTTTGTTAATCCGATCATCCTGACTTGAAACTATCAATTGAAAATCTTCAAAAATTTAATATTTATCTCTAAGTTTCTGAAGATCGAACTCAGAAAGAATAGATTGTTCGATTTCATAAGCAAAGTAATCCAAAAATCTCCGTATTGGAGATTCTGGATTATCCCGTCTTGAAGTATCTATATTGGTGACTGTCCAAGGTGGAGTTGTCACCTCAAGCTCAATTTGAGACTAGGTTGATCGAGATACATGGTCATCCAATTTTTTTTCTTCCTCACCTTATCACCATAAGAAGATATTTTTATGGAAAAAAGAAGTAAACAAAGGGACAGAAGGCAAAAATATACAAAAGAGGGGGAGAAATCTATCAAAGAAGAAGAAACAGAAGGTGCAAGACCTAAAGACTTGAAATACGAAAGAAAAAGAGACAAGAATAGTGGAATCTACCTAATGGATAGGGATAAGGCCTTGAAAACTTTTTTTCTCCGACTCCAGCAACCTTGAAAGGACTCTCTTCTCCAGTTTCGATGGTGCTAGTGGTTGTAAAAGGCTGAAGAGCTTTCTAAAAAATTTCGACAGAACTTCTGCATAGCAAACAATAAAGTAACTGTTAGGATAAAGACTGCTCTATTTATAGAAGTAGCCGACAGCTCAAATCAACATTAGCCACCGTTAGATCTGTTACACTTGACAATAATCTAATGACTCTGAAAAAAATTATTCGATACATCTATACCCAGATTAAACCACGGAGGTTTGATCCGTGTGAAAGCTACAGTGATCAATAGTGTGTGACAAGTGGCAAGGGTATTTAATAAACTCAAGCATGATCTTCCGAATAAATGATGGCCTCCTGATTCTCCAAGCACTCATAATTGTTGAGGGATTTGATGAGTTATTTTTGAAAAATGACATATCACTTCGAATCATTAAATAAGTAATATAACAAAAATCACCGTGCAGTGCATTTATTATTAGCGACAGAAGTCAGGGAACGTCTCTTGAAACTACTTCCCATATCCGATATGGAGAATGTCGCTTCAGATCTGAAAAGTGGGAGGTAATATGTTGGTACACCTAACCGATCTCTGACACATGGCAGCATCAGAAGACATCAGCCTATTACCAATCTCCAGATTAACTATCGAACTACATTGGCTAACCTCTTGCCAGCACTATGCTAAGATCAGATATGTTAGTTATCGATCTGGTACTATAGCAGTCAACCTTCTGCTCAGATTATATCAACAGAACATTGACTTTAACCGACCTCTCTTTTAACCAGTAAGACTTCAAGCTAATTATTTTACAGCTGTGCTACAGCTATGTTACAGCTATTCTCCACGTGGAATAACTCACAGTCTCTCTATAGCTGGTTATTCTGTTATAATAAACTAACGGCTTAACAAAAAAGATTCTTCGAATCAAGTGGTTACTAACGGCTTAACAAACTCTCTCCATAGCTTAATAGCTAAGTAAGCTCCTTATATAAAAAAGAGCAAGAGTTCCTCCAGAAGTAAGTCACAACTCACAGAGCCAAGACTGTGCTGAACTCTCTCCCCGACTGAAGAAAATCTGAGTTCTCCCCACTTCATTCTACTCTCTCCTTATTTTTATTTTTTATTTTCTATTTTTCACTATCTCTTATCAAAACTCTGGCTGGCTTAAGCATCGAAGAGTTTTAAATCGAAAGTACCCTACTGGTTTTAGGATTTTTTTTATAGGATCACTTACAGACTTCGTCAACTTGATCCTCTTCGACACTCCAGCTCAGTTCTTGATCGACCTTGCTATTCTTTCTCCATATCTTGTAGCAACAAATGTATCTAGTTGATAATTTTTTTATGCTAAGTAGAGGCATGATGTTTATGCTTCATAATAGGTATAATGACCTTATTTCAAATTTTCTATATTTGCTTGAACTTAAAACAAAGATTGTGGAGTAAGAATTTAAATTCTTCTCTGAAATTTGCTGCCTTTTGATGAAAAAAATTTAGACCTTTTTAAAAAAGGGTCCCTTATCTTTTATTAGTTTCTTCTCCATAAAACTTTTCTCTATTTTTTTCAGTAAGTCTTGAAACTTTTCTTTTAAGGCTAGTCAATGAAATAGAAACTTCACTTAAAAGCTTCTTTTTCTTTCACTTTGTCAGCAACACTAACAAATTCTGAGACATCTAACCTCACCAGCCTTTAGTGAATTCTTTAATATAATACCAGATGAGAATTCCAGTGGGGCTTTCTCCAATACACTTTTCAGAAAGAACCACCTGGCTACGTATCGTAAATTACTAAACTCTTTTATATATCAGATTAATTATTTGAGAGAATATATTAGGCTGATAGTGCTTTTGAATTAATCATATCATAGGTGCAGATTGTATATTTCGTGCCAAAGAAAGATTAATCTTCTTTCGTGGGGTGAACTGGTAGATCGTATTTTGCATAGCTTTCAAAGCATGATGTCTGCTCGTGATCTATGTTGATAGATGGAAGGAGATTAGAGCATTGAAAGTTATGTAAAATGTGATCCAATGGTTGGCAACGTAAACAAAAATTGCACGAAGGATATAATCCGAATGCAATCTAGAAATCTTGAACTCTACCATCCACACTTGTACAATATTGAGGTGGAGTAAGGGACTTTGGTCCTACATCGACTATGAGTCAGAGGTTCACTGCCTCATATTGGTTCGCAGATCACCCTTTCCTCAAGAGGCGTCTTTTGGGCTTAAGCTTGGGGTCCAAAGGGATAAAGCCGTGCAGCCCACAGGCCAGAGCGGACAATACTTCTTGTTGAGATGGAAACTGATAGCGCCTATACGGCGAGTGCGCGCGTCCGTATGAATATAGTAGGTCAATATCCTCAAACACTGGTGGCTCATGCAGGTCCTTCCAATAAACGGTGCCCCTCTGATTAGAGGGGCTACTGTTGAGGCAGAGTGAGGGACTTCAGCTGTTGAGGCGGAGTGAGGGACTTTAGTCCCATCCTCAAGAGGTGCCTTTTAGACTTAAGCCTGGGATCCAAAAGGACAAAGCTGTGCGGCTCATAGGTCAGAATGGACAATACTTCTTGCTAGGATGGAGACAGGTAGCATACGCCTACACGGTAGATGCATGCATCTATATGAGCGTGGTAGGCCGATGTCCTCAAACATATAAATTGCCATCCAGAGAATTATTGGTTGGTCAATGAACTTCCATGCCATTGAACTTTGACTAGAAATGGTTTCCTAGAGCAAATGAAAAACTCAAGTTGCCTTTGCAGATCAGCCCTTCTCAACCAGCTCATGAGGATTCATGGCATGTCATTGCCATGCTCTTAACTGCTCTTTTCCTGTTCCTTGGAATCCCCTGCAGTTTGGTTGGTTTAACGTTAATTTTGATAGCCGGTTACATGGCTGATTTTGTTCACTGTTTCTACTGTTTCCATGGCTGACTTAAGAGGGGGACGGAGGATTTCAGTTGGCTATGCATCATTTCTAAACAACTTGAACTTGGACAGAGGGTGATTCAAGCATAGTTAATCAGACATGCCCATCAAAAGATGAACAGCACTACGGGTTGGATGACTTTTTATATAGTGAAATACACTATAAGATCCTATAAATTGATGCAGTGGTTCTGTCGATGCTATTCCATGCTATTCTTTTTTCTAATCATTTTGGCTATATTCATACTAAACTTGTATGACCCCTCCGCCTGCAGGAAAAAAAAAAAAAAGAGGAGGATGGTTATGGTGCAACATGGCAACTAGAAAAGATACTCATGATATTTCTACTACTTGAGGATTTCTTAGTTCTTTGTTGCGGCTGTTTGAGCTGCTGGCAAAGTTATATTGTTGGGGCAGCAGTTTAATTGTTTTGGAGATACGAAAGAAAGCTTGTCGATGTTATTTGTACGGGTGCTGCTCGAATAAGGAGACCTTGGTTTCTCATTCTCTACCGAAAAAAAGAAGAAGAAAATTCTACAAATAAACCAAAAAAAAAAAAAAAAAAGGTCCTTCACAGCTTAGTTCGATGATGACTTTAATTCGCTATTGCTGGAATCAAATGCTGTTTCATCAAAAGAACAGAGAGAGAGGAACCTGAATCCGATGGTTGCCTCACACCAGAACTTACATTATATTAGAATAATGTACAGCTCCTATTGTCCTAAGTTTGAGAATATAAGTGTAATTTAAGTCAGACGGTCATCATTTTCTTGCTTAAGAGCTAGGCCCCAAAAATATGATACATGGGGATAGGGAAAGGAATATACCAAAGCGCAAGAAAAATGACATTTATCTTTGTAAGTTACAAATTCTTTGTACAAGTTGCTGTCATGATGAAACCCCTAATGCTTAGTAGTAAGTAGCTGACCTGTTAAAGGGAATATTACCCCCTAACAAAGATTTCAAGCTACCCTGGTGACAGTAACTGATACTAAACCTACAATCATCCAAAACAAAATTCATGATTCAGCTATACTCCAGTTGATAATATGCCAAGGCAAATAATAGCATGGACCTCTAACAACTCTTGACAAACTGCGGCGCTTCTCTGATGCCTCAACATTTAAAATTAGATACGCATTATAGATGCATTTGTCTTGTCAGGATCACCATGGTAGTAAATCTCCACAAAAGTACCCCCTCCAATGCCCTTGGCTAATCTCCCAGGGTTCACACACATGCACCTAATTGCTTCTCTGTCGTCTCCTCCAAGGGACAATACCTGCATTGTCAAATGGATCGTTTCACATCACTAAAAAGAATTTATGTCACGTGATATCTATTTTAATATATCAGTGTGTCTCTTATGTATTCTTTATAGGGATGCAGCAACTAAGTTGACGGAACCATGACTGATGCATGGTAGGAGATTGCTCCGCTCTTCTTTATCAAAAAGAATGCATAGATTTTTAGGAGATAGATGGACACCAGAAAAATAATGATGTACTGCAGGAAAAAAAAAAAAATCCATTTTGATGGGCTGTGAATAGATATGAATACTTCTTACATGCAAGCAGCAGACAAACTAATCGTTATTACCTTACATTAAAATAACTGTTATTACCTTCACAAAGGGAGCAAGATCCGAGGGGAGTAGTAGGACATCTGGAATAGAAGGAATCTCCAAGGCTTCTGGTGCAAGTGAAAGATCCAAAGGAACTCCTACTGAGGGTGGATACAGAGGATAGTAGCTGTTTGGAAAGAAGTATAACTCTCAGGGTTCCTTGCTACAAATTAATTTGACTGCTACAGTATTAATGCCAACTGATACAAGCCATCGAAAATACCTGCGCTGTCTTAATAGGTGAGTCGCAAGTCGCGCCATACGATCTACAGACTGCATATCAGCTGAAGTCCGTGAAATCTCTTCACTGCTCAGCTGCTTCAAGATATCCAAAGTACAGCAGCTAACAATAATCTGATACATAAAAGAGATCAAGTCAACTGCACACAACAAGGTGGATGTATAAATAAAGTCCAGGTACCATAATGATGAATGCCAACTGACCACAAGCCATAGTACAAGAAACAGATCAGTATTCCTGCCCCAACTGCATCATACCATCAATGGCTGTTAAGTAATAATTTTTCCTAAGTGAACAAACTTATGTCTAGAAAAGGTCAAGTTTTGTACATAATCTGAAAAGGATAATTAAAAACAAAGTGACCCAGGATATTCGACAAAATAGACTAAGGTGAAATCAAGGGAGGTACAAAGTGGTATCCCTAATATTTGGAAGTTACAGAAGATGTGATAAGTTTTGTATCAGTATATATCATTCTAAACTAGAACTGTATTGAATTCTAGGAAATTTAGGAGAAAAGTTTTGTTTAATTATCAAATTGCAGAAAAGGACCACTTTCTTTTGCAAAGGAGTCCATTTTGAACTTTACTGGACCATTCTATCCTTGGCCTCTTAACAACTCAAAAAACATTTTTAAGTGTGTCAACATAAAATTATGTTTTCATCCATTACTAGTGGGTGTGCATGGCTTAGGTAATGTGCATTTCAATAAGAGCAGGGGCACAATGGTTTAGCAAAGTCCAAAGCGGGCTGTTTCTGTGAAAAAATAAGGTGGAATTTTTTTTCTGCAAATCCCCTTAAATTCTGTTGATTGACGGTTTATCTGTATATAAAAGATCTTTGATAAATTCTATGTAGGCAAAGAAAACTCACTGTCATATGAATTGTTGCTATCCATACCTAGCCATGGCTCAAGAGTAGAAAAATACTAATGTAAGTGAAAAACAAACAGAACTTTGAGAGAATAGAAAAAAGAAATGGAAGAAAAGAGTGAAAGGTGGGAAAAAGATATGTGGGAATTTCCACTCTAAGACACTGAGCCTTATATACAAGTTAAAACTTAGTAGCAAACTCTCGCCACTCAACCCTAATTCAAAGACCTGTATAAAGCTATCTATGGAAAACATTTAGAACAACAATAAAATCTACAGACAATCCTAAACCAAAATCATCGGGGCTCATCAAAGCCCTTATTCCTAAGCTTTAGGGACTGGCTTCCGCACAAACCGAACAAAAGCCAGACTCAAAACAACTTAGAGCTTAAATTCCACTGGGAACAGTCATGTGGAACAGTCATGAGCCTATTCCAACTAGCATAGAAACTCCTAGGAATGGTACTGGTAGTAGTAAAGGCAAAAGAACTGATCTTCTGACAAATCCAATAGCTTCTTCATCTAAAGGCTAGGACACAACCCAACTCTAATTTGTGCAATTCATGTCATGAGAAAGCTTGCTTAATGAGCTATCCTCTATATCATTTATGAAATATTTCCCTTGATGAAAGAGCCTTCCCTATTACAACATAAGATGCATCCTGCCTTAGGATCAAGATGAAAATGCTTTGACCAAAACCTTGATCCATGCTTTTTTACATGAAATACAACCTTCTTAACAGAAAATAAAAACCCTTAAATCCATAAAAAGAAAGTTGAGAGGCAATAGTCTCTACTTGGATGCTTCTTCATGCTTATAAATTTTAATATTAGATGGATAATCTCTAGCATGATGCTTCTCACTGCTGCTAATATTTGATATGGACAGATGATATCTAATTCAGTCCTCATCATATTGTTAACTTTTAAATTTCTGATTCATAATGATTCACATCTCAAATCCAAATTTAGCACAAACTATTTGCCTAAGGTGATGATGGGCTTCAAAAAATGGAAGAAGCACCACAACCAACAATAATCATATGAATGACAATTAAGAAAGTTATGCCACTAAATGAGCATCTGCTACAAGAGCATAAGTAGACTTAACTCTTAGTAAATAAAGCATTCAGGTTGGCATGACAAAAATGTTACAAGAAATAGCCCCTGCAAATGGTCAAATAAAGGCTCCAATAGGCTTCCTCTTAGAGCAGCTCAAAATCACTTTAATTAAGTATGAAGCCAAGTAAAGGTCTTTGTATGGTCAACGAATACTGAGAAACAAGAAATTAATAAGCTTTGCACCAAGATTCGCCATCTCGGTACCGAAATTCATATACCAGTATCATCCTATTACAGTGTTAGTATGTGGTTCGGTATGCTACAATATAGCTTATCGAATGTCAGTACAGTGTGAACAGCGTACCGATATGAGACCAGTATGATATGCTATGCCCCATAACGGGCAGTACAGGGTGGTACGGTAGACCATGCTTTGCATTCTTTCTCCAGAATTAAGAAAAAAAGAAATAATTCTTAGCGATCTGCCACCAGCCATCCAAAACTCTTACTGATAAAATCCAATAATGGGGAAGTTTTGGCTGGAAAGGGAATAAGGTGATATCTTTATGCCTGCTAAAGAAATAAGCTTGAGATTGTTGGAAAGACAATTTTATGCAGGTACTCAGAAGGGAGAAGCAACAACCTTAAGAAAGAGGAAGGTGCAAGAACAACATAAAACAGAGAAAATTTGAATGGGCATTCTATAAGGTTAAATCTTAGCATTTTGAAGATCCCATAAGTATCAGTTGATTTATAGAGCACCATCTTAGAGAAGTGACTTACAAAGTTAGATGACATGCAGGGATCATAGCAACCATAACCCATATAAAAGATGCACCTATGATGTTTGTCCCGATTTAACAAACTTGCGACTTCATTTTTTGACCAATTGGTTAAAGAGATTCATAAGGATTAAAATTTCAACGGTAACTGGAATCAAATCTTCATAGACTGTTCTTAAACCTAAAAACTTCAATTTGCTTTGTTATTTTGCTAAAATTAATTGGAACCATCAAAAGTATAATTAGTTTGAATTTTTTCTTCATTTTATGCCTCATATTGGCAACAAAGGCATAGATATTTTATGGTGAAATCTATGTTTTGTACCTTCTGTAACTTAAAGCATCTTAGAGAAATGAGAGTTAGATTACTGGAAGTACGATATAATATCTTCTAATGGAAGCACAATCTTCAAGCAAGGTTAGCTTTAACCCTTTTATCAAAACAGTTGAACTTAAGTAACAGCATCTTTATCTAATCTCCTGGTTTCTATAAAAATGTAGCACACTAATTTCCTAAGGTTTTTTTATTTGGGCAGGAGCAGAAGACTGCCAGTAAAATTATCCAAAAATCACAATAAGCATGTTGCATCTGGTTGCAAAATAAGTTAACCCAGAGTAAATATGTGAACTTACTCTTGACCTCTTTACCCAGCATAAATTACTCCATCATGGGCCATTGCTTTATTCCAGGTTTAGTGGAAAAAGTAGCTTTTGCTTTTGCAATACCAAGCTTACTTGGACTAAATAGATCTTTTAGCATTTGTAAGTTAAAATGGAATAAATGGAGTAAATGGGTGCTCATTCCACTTAAACCCATCCATGCAGCAAAGTTCCTAGTATAAATGTAATCAATGGACAGTCACAAGGAACTTGAAACATTCAACCTCTTGATCTGAATAAAGCTCATTGAAGATGCTTCCAGCACCAAGCAAAAAAAATATTACGCAGCACATTCTCATGTTAGAGGTATCCTCTACTTTATAACATAGTATTCTAGTGAGACTAGGAGGGCACAAGTAAATGCAGCAAAGTCCCTACTCCCTAGCATAAATGTAAGCAATGGGCAGTCTCACATGGAACCTGAAACAGTCAACCTCTTGATCTGCATAAAGTTCATTCAAATGCTTCCAGCACCAAACAAAAGAAATATCAGGCAGCATATTCTCATGATAGAAGTATCCTCCACTATATAACTTAGTACTCTAGGGACATTGGTAGAACATGCATCATTTTGGTAATACAAAATTTTCATTTCAAGGAAATATGATAATCCAATAGATTTTCTCTTGCTACCCGAAAGAGCAGCATTTAGTGCAAGTTTATGACTGTAAAGGAACTAGCTGTGTTTTGCATACTGTAAGGAAATATGCAGTATGTCAGTTAAATAACAAGTTTACGCTTACTGTAATTAGTCATCTATATAAGATCAAAGATTTTTTTTTTAAAAAAAAATGTACCTCATTTGAACTGAAAAGACATGGATTTGCAACACAGGTGATCTGCATGAAAAAAACATTTGTCTAAGATACAATAAGATAGAGCTTCTAGATAAAAAATTCCCATATACACTGGAAATACCTGATGTGTGATATATTCAGGCAGATGAATATCAAATGCAGGCTGCAGGAATCATATGAACAATAGGAACATTAATACCAATAAGAGATGACATAACCGATATGTGCAGAAAAAGGAGCTTCTTCACTATTTGGTGTCCTACGAATCCTTGTTTTCTACAGAACATTACTGAAAAACATATTTTATGTGCATAAGAAGTGGTGTAAATCCTTCAAGAAGTAGTTGCATCATAGTCATTGCATGTCCAAGACTGCATGGTTAATGATAGAAGATATTTAAAGATATACAAACTATATCAATACAATCTAAATGCCAAATAACCCATAATGAAATGAGGAGATAAGACAATAAAGACAAAAAGATAAGAACCTGAGGAAAAACAAAGTCATGGTGAGCATCGCGTACAGATGGTACAAGGATCACACGGGCAGCAGAACCCATATACTCGGTGTAATCTTGCAACTGCATAACAAGATATCAAGAAAGCCATAATTACTTGACCATATATTATCTAAAAGATTGGTGTAAACTATGTTGGTGGGATGCCAACCTTTCTAAGAATTTCAACATGGAAAATGTCATCAAAGCTTCTCTCAACAGTTCCCTTTTTGATCTCTGGATGCTCAGAATCAATAAATGGACCCATCTGTCAAAACAATTAGTAAAAGTTTTGAGATTCTTTAAATTAAAGACCGGAGGATTTTTCAAATATTAGGACATGAAAAACAATCAAATGGAGCCTCACCAAGATAAGCAGTTGTGGCTGTCTTCTACTAGCATATGCAAGCAGTTCTGTTAAAGGCTCGAAGAGTAGATTATCAGTTGTTGTGAAAGGGCCTCCTGCGATAACCTATTAAAGAGTCATAGTAATGCATCAGATATCTTGATGAAGCAAGTTAGGTAGAATTCATCAATAGCTTATTGCTTAATATTATGTCATGGCTTGTACATTAGTGACTTAGTTTGTTGTGTGAATGCATTCTCTATGAATCTATGCTTGGATTGTAAATTACACTATAAGCATTGAATCTAAACAAGCACCCCTTTTTGTGCTGTCTTACATGATTGTTGAGTGATTCAAACAATATATATTTAGCTGTCTCATTATGAGAATTGTATTTGTTCCATAATACTAATTTCTCAATAATCAGTATCTCTTCATAAACACTTTCTGGAAGTTTTAAAGACCCTAGGATGAAGTTTCATCAAGAATGAAGTCACCAGAAGAGAGTAAGTTAATGAGCTTGTTCAAGATTTACATGGCATTTCTGAACAAACTAGTCCAGTATGTGATTAACTCCACTTCTCATGCTGCACAGGTCGCAATCCAGTTTGAAGAAGCTAGGAAGGTTGTCAAAACCTTTAGGCCTAGATTTGGTGGACAAATCTCACTGGAAGAGAGATCCACATCAAATGGTGCCAGTGAAGTTTCTAATAGTAGGGACCTACAGTATTGAAGAAGCACATGGTACCTAACCACAGTCACAAAGAAGAAACATGGCTCAACAAATACCAGACATGGTTAACCATTGGTGGACATCTAGAAGATTAATGCCAGCAAGCTGGAGGCAACCATCAGAAGGAAGCCCCAACAAAAGGTGTCACATAATGTTTTTAACATGTTGAAATGATTCAATAACCGGATCAATATTGGATGCTAACCACCTATAGTGACGATCAAAGCAACAACAGTCGTAAGAGGCAATAACAACTGATACTACAATACTTGGAGAGAATTTGATAAAGAAACATAAAACATGCAAATTGCATTCCACTTTGAAACAAGATTCATGCGCATCAAGAATTGGATGCTCTAACCAGTGCCAACCATGAATAAAGTGAAATCACTAGTCAGAGGTAATGATAGCTCTAACTTAGAGACAATATCTAAGAAGCAACAGAAAACATGCAATTTGTATTCCATTTTAATAAAATACATATAAACGGTCTTAACATCAAGGTGGTGAGCATGCTATGACCACCAAATATACAAACCATTTCTATATCTATAAGAAATGCATGGCATAAACCTGCATATCCAGCTTCATCCATGTGCTTTTGATTTGAAGTGACATTTTAGAAAAGTGTAAATCATTATCTGATATCAATATATAGCACAACAAAACTATTGTATGGTCGGTTCATATCATACAAAAGCCTGCACCATTATGTTCATGGAGTCTGAGGTTCATTTCTATTCATGCACATCCATCTTACCAATAACAAGTGGCTCCTCATATACACATGTATTCAAGTTTATGCCATAATGGGAATCGAAATAACTCAAACTTGCCGCTAGATGATTGAAATAAAAATAAAGTGACAAATAGCTGAGGAAAAAGAAAACCAAGATTCACATATAGTAAATTGATCAAACCAAAACAAGAAAGTCATATAAGATTAAAAACTAATAGTCATACCAGCCCAACATGGAGAAGTTTGATGATTGTATGTGACAAAAAGGTTTCTAAATGAATGTGCTGACCGTAGACCATCCACCATGAGGCATACTCACCAACGATAGCACTCTTGATTTATCGATGGAGAACTTGGTTGATTTTCCTTGTCCATTGCTAGCTTCTTAGCAGGAGGTAGATCAGCATCGAGGGAGTTTGGCAAAGAATCAACAACTTTTGATGCAATCAGACAGTGTCCGCTAGGATTATGACCCTCAATACCAATCACCTGATACAAGTAGTCCCAAGCTAAAATTACAAAAAAAATGTCAAGTAATCAGCACTAAAGCATGTAAAACCGTCTAAAGCAGAGGTTTACCTGACCAGGGAATAAGGAAAATTGGGTCAAGTTCTGGAGATCAAGCCGCACATGCTGCCCACCAGACTGCTCAACACTGCCACAAGTTTTTTCCATGATTAGCTACGACTGAAATTCCAATGCTTATCAAAGGGCAGACACTTTTAAAAACTCATCATGAATTCAAACTACAGCTAGGTAGGCTCCTATGGAGAAAAGGTACTTGTACCTGCATTGCAGCAAGATAGATTTCTCATTTAGATGACCTTCTCCATCACAACAAACCATACCAACTGCAAATACATTTTTCTGAAAGAGAGAATGATTTTAGTCATGATTTCTTTTTGGAAATTAAAATCACAAAACTAAAAATTGTTCGGGAAAGCAAGTTCTTATCATAGAACCAACATGGCACTCCTTGAAACCTAAAAAATATGCAAGGCTAAACTATCTAGGCAAAACAGGTACATGCCACAGACTTCAATTATGATGAAAGACCCACAGGACTGACATGTATAAGTAAAATACTCAAACTGTATAAGAAACAATCACCTGTGAAGCCAATGTGGCATCAGTGGGTTCTCCATAAAGCCCAGATGCAGCATATGTGTTTGTATGCTTTCTAATCCGGTTTTCCAGGGAATTAAACTAAGACATCAGAAAGATAATTTAGACAAATTAACAGAGATAAAGGAGCATGAAATGGTATGTCAGGAAGTAGCCACACACCCGATCTTCTGTCCTGTCATACATGAATCTGCAGCCTGATTCTGGCTGTGAACGAAGAACTTGCAAAGAGCATCTTTCACTAGGCTGCACTCTTCTAATAACATCATCTTCCATGTTCTCAACCTCATTTTGTCTTAAGCCATTGTCTGTATTCTGAGCATTGTAAACAAACTGTGATATAAATTTGTTCATCCGTTGCCCAAAAGGAGTTATTCGATTGCTAATGACTTTTGATTCTTTTGAAGATGAGGGCCTTCCATTTGTTCCAGGTGTTGAGGTATAATTGTCCACATATTGTTTTTCATACTGACTGCTCGGCGTATTGAGGAAGCTCTCTTTGGCATCATCATGTTCATCACTTAAAAGCCTGCAAAAATTTATCCTTCCAGAATTTATTGGCACCACAAACAGTACTATGCTAATATGAGAAGGAATTAATCACAGCTTACAGATAAAGAAGAAGAAAAAGGAAACAATATAATATACAATGCAGTTATATCTAGACACTCACATATCAACATCATTACTAGAGTAAATATGCAAGTAAGGCTCCTCTTTTGCAATCCTCTCCTTCACTTCATTCTGAAGATGTGATAAGAAACCATCCATGTGAGCATTTTCTACCTTCAATCCATTTAGCTGCCTGAATACAACGTACACATATCAAGATACCAACCATACTCTAAATGAAGATAGAGGATCTAAAGAGGAATTAAAAACAGAATCCTTAAAAATTTAATGTGTTATTCATGGTAACTTAAACAGATAGAGATCCAATCCATATCCATTAAAGAAAATATGTGTCAGTCTAGCAGGAGATACTTGAATCCATGGTTTAAGTTGAACAACTCTACAATTGGAAGGAAATAAAGGTAGTTCCAAGGAATTATAAGTAACTCTTGTTTTTTCAAAATGCATATTCGCTTCTTAAAGAGTCATGCTATATTTTTCTCAGCATTCAGATGATCTTTAAATAAATTCTGACTGGGCCATATATCAACAGACTAGTCCTTTTTTCTTTGTGTGTGTATTCGAAAACCCTCAATTAACTGAGAATTCAGTACAAAAAAGTGATGCAAGTTATGGGACAAAAGATATGTTCAAATTAACATGCATCCCAAGCAGAAGCTACATGCACAGGAACCGCCAGAGGAGAGGTAACTGGAAGCCTGGATAAGGCTTAAGTGCACAGATGTGGCATCATCTTTATGGACAGAATGAAACTCAGAGTATAAATAATCATTATGGTACATAAGCAAAGCGATGTCATGGAACATGCATAAGGACTGCAGAGAGTAAAAGCAAATGGAATCTAGACAGCTGTGGATTACACAGGTGTAGCACCAACTACATAGTCAACAAAGACTCATCAGTAGAAGCAATAGTTAATTAGTTATGCCAATGGGCATGCCAGCCATGCCAATAACAAAATGCAGGATATCACAGCACACATGCATGCCCAGAGCTGGCACCCTCTGAGCATGGCACAACAGTCTGATCAGCCGGTGTGGTATGGTGAGTGCTTGAATCCAGAGTAGAAGTTAATTTGCCATGGTGGATCTGGTGAAGCTATCTTGTATGTCAAAAGCTTGTAATCACAAAATTTCAAATAAAGATGATCAAAGAAAGACTAAAAGGATATTATAACTGACGACACTTTTTTGTCATATTCTAATGGTAATCATGGATCACTTCATCTTGGTCTCCATAAGTTTATTTACAACACATGACATGGGAAAGTGGAACAAAACAAAGATATACACTGAAAAATAATTATAATACAATACTGACTAATAACCTAGGTGCTCAAATATGGGAAATAGTGGTTAGGATTAGCCCAAGTATCAGATAGGCAAGAAGGGATCAATTCATACCTAATAAGAAGAAAACAGATAAAACAAGGGGGCAACTTATCTTTGAAAATAAGACTCAGAAAGGGATGGGAAGTTTCTAGTAGTTGGAGGAGATTAAGGTTCTCAAAACATAGTGGTAATGTGTAGTTGACATTTTTGTTTTCTACAGAAGAGAGAGATTTTTAACAGCAAAAAAAAAAAAAAAGAAGAAGAAGATCTCTTTTGGATGGAGAAAAAATTTACGAAATTCATTCCGAGACTGTTTTTCTACTTTCTGAAGAAAGTTATCCACACCAAAAAGCAAAGAAGCACTGGCATCATTCAATTTGTGCCTGAGAATTAAGTATGCTCTGCGGTAGCAGTTTCTCTGTGTTCCTAGAAAATTCATCTGGATGGCATAGACGTCAGACAACTAAAATAGAAGTCCAATTGTTTTAAATTGTCTACTTGAACACAGGTAGCCTATTGTACAATATGAGCATAGGTGAATCGCCTACAGAGGTGCAGAGAAATGGGTCTCAATTTACAGCCCCTCTGCCATCAGTGGTCACACTACACAAATAAATAATATCCATTGATACAGTTCTCTTAAAAAAACCAAAGCTTATGTGCTGCAAACTGAGGAAGCTCTTAAGTCATGATATGCCAGAAATTAGTAAGTTATGATTGTTGAAGTCCTACCGTTCATAATATAGTTTAAGAGAAGGAAAGTTGTCCATTTACATAACTATGCTCGAAGCACAAGTTCAGTTCACAAAAGCAAAATTATGTGCCTCAATATGTGTAATAATCCTCTAATCACATATATTCTCCAAGAATAAGCATGCAGAACGTATGATAAGACTGTGTTATGTTTGTAAGTAGGTGAGCAAGCACAAAAAGGGCAGTATATCAGATAATGAAGTAAGAAGAGAAAAAGTTGGACTACTTAAAATTGTCAACTTGCAAAATCTCCTTTTGATCAATTGCATTTGGCATGCATGTTTATTCGTTTATTCACTCCGATTTTCAGCATATTTCCAATCAAGATTCCAACTTGCGCTAGAAATTCAGACTTTCTTCCAGATTGAAATTTTGTTTACTAGCAACTAGAAGCCCTTGAATGAAAACCCTTCATCCACATCTGCACTTTCTTGTTCATTTAAAAAACTGAAAAAAGATCCAGCTAAATACATGACTTAATGATTAGAGAGGGAGAGAGACAGACAGACAGACAGACAGAGAAAAATCTACAAATAGTTCAGCAAATCTCCAATAAAGGTTCCAACTTGCGCTAGAAATCAGACTTTCTTCCAGATTGGAGCTCGATTTACTACGCAACTAAGAACCCTAAAATTAAAACCCTTCATCCACATATCTTGTTCATTTAGAAACAAGAAAAAAATCTAGCTGAATTACCTGTCTTGACTTCATGATGGTAGAGAGAGTGTGTGTGCAAATTTACCGATAGGTTTATGCTTACCTGTTCAGATAGTATATTTCCCAGTTGGAAACCAGATCCGCCGGGCTGAGCTTGTAATTGATGCAGTACGTTAGACCTAATTGAGAGAAGAAATGAAACCAGCGACATTATTCTTCCAAATAGAGAAGAGAAAGAGAGTTTGGGAGACGAAGGGAGGGGCAAGAGAGTGAGAGAGATGGTACATTTGGAGAGGATCTGGTCGTCCTGATCCAGAGAGAAGCCGCTCTTCTCGAATTCGGCCTTGATCTCCTCTTCCATTGCGGCGATTAGGATTCCGAGATCGGGAGTTCCAGAGAGAAAAACAGGGAGAAGGGTGAGAGGAGGCGGGAAAGAAAGAAATGGCGGGAAAAACGAAAAGGGTACCCAGAGTGTCGGCTTGGTGTCCGAGTCGAGAGTTCCGATCCTGCCACGTAAACCAGAGTTTTGATCATAGCCGTCCATCCTACGGATTCCCAACACCCTCGGCTTTGTACCGCTAGGCAACTTTGATTCTGCCACGTAATCAACTTTCCCGTGATAGCCATCCGTTGCCTCACCTACGCTGGAAAGAAAATCCTTGCAACTTGAATACAAGGAAGACTTTGTCACGTTAGGGGAGAAGGGAAGGAAAAAAAAAATCTCCTCCCATCGAAAAATCATATGGGGCGGGCACCATAATAGATCATATTCTTTTATATCATATTTTCTCTATCTTAAAGAGAAAATTCAAAAATCAAATAAGAATAAACTTCTCCTACCATCAATCCTATAAGTTAAAAAAATAAAAAATATATGTACCAAAAAAAATAGGTCTACAAAGAAAGACCATTCATTCCTTTATTCTTCCTCAGGCCTTTCTTCTCCCAAATTCTTTTCTCCTACGGATGTGAAAACATCAATCCCTTTTCATCTATCGATGAAGGCCTTCTTCTTCCTTCCTGAATCCATCATAAAGTCTTCCTCCTAAGTTCTTTCTTCTCTTCTAAGTTCTATGTACAAAGAGAGATCTTTCATGAAGAAATATCATCCATATCCTCTTTTTTCCTCATCAAGCCTCTTCACTCTTTCTCATCAAGTCGTCTCTCTTATCAATGAGGTTTTCCTCTCAGGTTGCTTTCTCCTCTTCAAAATCTCTATTTCTTTTTCAAAATCTTTGCATCTAAGAGTTCGTAAAATCTAAAAAATGATACGAATATAATTTCTTATATTCAGCAAAGTTAGAAAGCTCTCTTTATCATTTTGTTAATTTTTTTTCCTCTTTTTTCAAAAACTATGTCAGAAAAAAAATTAGAAAACTTAAGAAATAAGACTACAAGTTATAGTACAAGTACCATTGAGGATACAAAGCTCCCCACAACAAAAACTATGTTATTAGTGGAATTAATTTATATATTTTATTTCTTGTTTGCAATACTAAATCACATTGTTATCCATATATATGTAGATATTCATATATTATTTAGTGCCAAATATATAAAGCATATTCAAATAACACATTTTTATACCAAGCTAAAATAATATAATAAGAATGATTGCATGCATAATTTTTTTGATATAGATTTTATTATTTATTAATACATGTTCAAAAGTTTATTGATATACGTATCTAGTATCATGAATCTAGATAAGTTATTGATTAAGTTCACTATAATTATCGAGGTATTACCTTTGGATATATTACCATAGTTGTTTTATTTTAGAGAACTTATTATATATTTGAATAATTTGATATTCATAAATATCTATTCAAGATAAAAGTTCATTGTAAAAGATAGTTATTGGTTCATATTTGAACCTAAAAATTGGTATATATCGTGTTTACTTTAGAAGAAAAATATATAAATTTTATAACTCATATGTGAATAGAGTTGATTTTAGTGTGCAAGGGTTACCGTAGGATGATGAAATATACAGAACAAAATATTTTGTACAGTATCAAAGGTACTCGTGCTACTCATCTCACATATATAAATAAAAAATCATGAGCCATCAAGAGAACAAATTGCATAGCTTGTGTTGAATTCGAAATTGATTATAAAAATTTATGGGTTGTGAGTGAAGTTATCATTGATCATAATCATAATCTAACAAGTTCTAACAAGACATATTTGTTAAGGTCACATCACAAACTACTATCCATTATTGATCCAATAAAAAAAATTAGAGTGAATTCTATACAAACTTATACTATTTTGTTCGAAGGATACCAAGGTAGCAAACCTATTAGGTTTACAAAAATTAATTATTTTAATTATTTATATATAAAGAGAATCAGAAAACTTGATGTTAGAGATGCGCAAATTTTTATGGATTATTTGAAGAGTCAAAAATCAAAGGGCCTTCATTTTATTATGCCATAGAGGTTGATGAAACAAGACAAGTGGCTAATTTCTTTTGGACAGATGAGAGATCAATTATGGACTATGCATATTTTGGGATATAGTTTCATTTGACACTACTTTTAAGATAAATAAATATGAAATATTGTTTGCTACACTTTTTAGTATTAACCATCATAAGCAAATAATTGTATTAATTAAGGTAGCTTTATTATTTGATGAAATAATTGATTCATTTGTTTGGTTGTTTAGAACCTTTTTAGTTGTAATGTCTAGAAAATAATCCAAAATAATCTTCATAGATCAATAAGCTATTATGTCAAGGGCTATCAAAATGGGCCTATCCAATGCATGCCACATTTATATTTATGCATATATTTTAAAATACTATAAAAAAACTTTCTCATATATATTCTAGTTATCTTAGATTTCAATTAGAATTTAAAGTTTATATATACAAACGCTGCTTTGTAGAATATTTTCTATCACAATAGAAATGCTTGGTTAAAAAAATATAAACTTAAAAAAAAATCTATGATAAATGAATTATATAAATTATGTGAAGTAGGCTTTCTTATGTCGAGAGTTTTTTTGTGCTAGTATGATAACAATATAATGAAGTGAGAGTATGAATGGTCACTTTCAAAAAAAAATTTTGCAAAAAATTATCTCTTTCAATACTTAGAATGGAGATTTTAAATCAAGACAAATAAAATCAATTGTCTATATTCGTGGACTGTCTAGATTAATAGAAATAGATGAAAAATATATGAGAATGTTTACAGTAATTTTGAAGAGAAGTTCAGGAGCCAACTTGTATATTTTCATGAGTGTATAGGATGCAAGATGGCAAGTACACCCACAAGATCACTCACCATATGGTCATTATCCTAGTTTTGTTGAATTTAATTTACTTGATATCTCAGTTAGATATAATTGTTTAAATTTTGAGAGTTTGGATATTTTATATTTACATACACTGAATATTCTTCATCATAGTAATATTTTTTATTTATTTTTATTTAATATTCTTATTTATCTTATAAATATTATTTATAATAATTAAATATACAAAAGATGGATCATTATTAAACACCCATGAATCAGTTATCCATTCATATGACAAAAAAATATTGATTTCTCATTATATCAAAATATATTAAAAGATAATTATTATTATAGTGAAAGATGCTATTTCAAGTGTATTTTAAATATAATAGAAATAGACTTGATAAATTGATGATGGGCTTCGAAATGATGCTACATCAAATGAATGTAAATAAAGCTAATAATGAAAAATAAAAAAGAATATATTAAAATCAAATAATATGGAGATACCTAATAATCACGTCACGATCAAGTCTCTACCTATTAAGAATATTGTATCAAAATCATATCATTCAAGCATCAAAAAATTAAAATTATTTAGTAGTTCTCAATCTCATGTTACCATAATTAAATATGTAAATTATAAATATATTAATTTATATATTATATTAAATAAATATATCCGTCAATCTCTTGCACCAACCAAGTATGATTTAATGCTTTTTTATTCTTAGAAATATATTCTCTCCCAGCATAATTTCGATTATGCTCTAAAAATTTTTAAAAAAATAGTATAATATTTAGCAATATTTATTCAATTCAAGCATAAAGTTATTAGTTTATAGAAATAATTAGCTATCGTCAGTTATTGTAATTTCTCTTTAATGGATGATATATTGATACATCTACTATGAGGACAAACTGTTCGAGCTATTTTGTTTTCATCATTATTTCTTCATCTACTACAGAGTCTTCTATACCACTTTTTTGATTCTTTATTCTCTAAAATTACTTTAAGTATATTTATAAAAGGAGATGACAAAGCTCTAAAGGATTTTATATCTTATCTCTTAAATTACAAGAATAATACTTCCAATTGGGTGTGTATATATTGAATTATTGAAAAATATAAGTTGAGGCTAATTTTCATCTTTTTTTACTTCATAGTTTCATTCTTCTTATATTTTTTTTCTTTATCTCTTCGATCTCATGGTTAATTTCTTTATCTATGCCTTTAGTTCTTCAATTCTAACCTTTTAATTCGTAAGCACAATCAAAAAATCTTTTTCATGAATTAATATCGCATTGTCTCATTCAAGTTAGAGTATTCTTCAGCATCATCCTTCTATAATTTCTTTATCAGTATTGCAGTCATATTTTCTTGACCTCTATCATCAGTGTTTTCATAATATCTTGATCCTAGCTTGGTATTTTTAAAAATTTTATCTCGAAATGAAAACTTGCATTCAAAATCTATTTTTTTTTATCTGTTAGTACCAAGAGATCGAGCAATGATAATCTATCCATTTCAACTTAACGGTACTTTAGAAAAAAAATTTCAGTAGAACTCCTATTTCCATAATGACCTCGAAGTTTTCAATTAAGATGGTGAGACATACTCTTGATAACTATATCTTTATCCATATGATGTATGTTCAAACAACTATATTTATATTAAATAAATTTTTAATATATAATTATGGTTATAAATAAAAATTATAAATAATTTTCTTAAATATAACTTATCGGTATAATGAAAATATATCTATAAAGGTAGCCAACTTTTTTGCACTTCTTCTTCTCTCTCAACTATATTTTCTTTGCAATATACTAAATTTTACTTAAAAATAATTATATATAGCCATACCCCAAATATATATCCATAAACTATCCAAATCATCGATATATAAAAATAAAATTTTAGATACCTCTCGATTTGCTCGAGAAAAAGGATGCAAAAGACATATAATATTTTGAGCTTGATAAAATCTCCTGGTAACCTTTTATTTCTCTTTAACTCCATAAGTCTCTTTTCAATATTTTTTTCTTACAGAACAAAAATGAGTGGAGAAGTATTTTGCATAAATCTTGAATTCTTTAATATTGACTTTTTCTGACAGTCCTATTTCATAGTCTTTATATAACAACCCTAAAATAGTCTAACATCCTCTCTAATAAATGACGCCCTTTTTTTTTATTAAAAAAATACTTTCTTTATTATTTTGTAACTGTAAAATATTTTCTAACCCATCCTGTTAGATTTTATGACGAAAATATAAAGAAAATAGTAAAACAAGATTTTTACCAACAATCTATGGTGATCTTTTATCATACTTTTGACCATATTAATCTTATGCTAATTTGCAAAATGGATAACATAACATCTTATATCTATTAGTTCGTGTTCGTCATTTTTCTTATCTCTCTCCTCTTTCAATTTACTTTCTTCAACCAATTCCTCATTTGTACTTCTAATTTTTTATAAATTTTTGATATTTTTTTCTCCTTTATTTTCTTATCTCTTATCTTTTTTCTTCTATCTTTATCTCTATATCCAAATTCTCATCAGTTTTTTTTTTGAATCCTCTCTCATCTTCTCCTCATTTACTTTTTCTTAACTATAAATTTTTTCCTTCTTGATATATCTAATCTACAAAAAACATATTAAGATAGAAAATGAATGTCATTAATTTGAAACTAAAGAAGCTATATTAATTTATGCTCTCCATTGGTACTTTAAAATTACTTTCCTGATTTTTTTATCGATATATACCCTGCCTAGCACCAATAGCTTATATAATCTGAGTTCTTTATTACATATGACAGCTAATGTCACAAAATTTAAACAGATCTAATCAGGAGATGCAGATCCATGTTAATTTGATAAAATTTACAAAATAAAAATTTATTAGTACATACAATTATTGTTAAGACCTTGTAAATAGAAACTTTTTATAAGTAGGGTAATTTAAAGGAGCTTTATGAGCTTAGATGGAAGTGAAAGCAAGGGGGTTTTGTTGAGAGATTGGAGAAAAGGCTAAGGTCATGGAAGATTATCTCGAAGAAGTTTGGTTTTCTCTCAAAATCATCTTTCATGTATGTGCATATTCCTTATCTGTAATCTCTTCTACTATTACATATAGTATTTACTAAGATGAGTATATGTTTTAAAGAAGCGATGTCTACTTCTTAAGTGTTTAAAATTCTATTAGGATTTGTCTGTTTACTTTTTAGTGGTTCTTTTATGATATATCTAGATGATGGATATAGCCTATATTTCGATGAATCATGTGAAAGCTTATTCTATATTATTACTCTTATTGTTCATTTTTATCATGTTTCCAAATAATGTATAAAATCTTGAGATTTGTCCAAATAATAATTTGAGTATAGTCGAAAAAAATTAACATTCATGATGATTTGATTCATCATATAATTTACAATATTTAACAAAAATAATAACTTCATCCTAGTCTACTATAAAGAAGAGAAATACTGCCCATATATCTTAGTCCATGTCAAGCAAGGTTCTTGTGATCCCAAACACATTAGCCTCACATCATAACTCTTAGTTTTTTGAAAAAATCAAACTATTAACAAATTATTCATGATTACCATAAAAAAATAGACTATTCATGATTTAGTTAGGAATTGGATAATGAATCAGATGATGGGTTCATGAAGGAAGAAGAAGGCCTTACCAATGGATGAAAAGGGATCGATGCTTTTTTTTTGTAGGAGGAGAAAAGGACTTGGGAATAAGGAAGACTTGAAGAAGAAGAAATGATATGTATAGTCTCTCTTTGTAGACATTCTTTCTTGACGTCTGATTTTTTTTTTAATTTTTGGATAAATTATATAAACATCTCCTCAATTTTAGTTTAATTTCACTATACTTCTTAACTTGAAAAAAAAATATCAAACTAATCTTATAAATTTTTGAGATATTTCAAAATGATCATAAATATTATTCGCTTACCAATAAATGATTTTCACTTATCATTTCAATGGACGAAAATACCTCTTACACATAAAGGAGGATCATCGGTGAGAAAGAGATGGAGGTGGAAGGAGCCATCATGAAAGGGAAGGATTGGGTCGTAGAGGTCGACGTGGAGGGGGAGTGTGGTGTTGAAAGCTTGATGATGGTATTGGAGGAAGAGGAGGAGGAGAGGGGGTGAAAAAAAGAAGAGGAGAAAGAAAGGGTCACTGACAAGGAAGAGCAAAGATAGAGAGAGCCTCTGTAGTGGGAGAAGGCTTATGGATGAGCTTGGAGGATGAGATAACGAGGAGGGGTGAGAAGGAAGGAGAGAGAAGGATGGGTTGTCGACATGGAGGAAGCTACCATAGAGTGGGGGAGGACTCATAGATGAGCTTAGAGGAGGAGGTGAGAGAGAAGTGAGTGAAAAAGAAGGAGAGGAGAAGAGGGCTACTGGCGAAGAATAGGTGGAGGTGGAGAGAATCGCCGTGGAGGGGGGAGGGTTTATAGTGGCCTTGGAGGAGATGAACATAAAGAAGAGAAGGGGTTAGGAGAAAAGCAGAGGGAGAAGATGGGTTACCAGCGAGAAGGGGTGAAGATAGAAGAGCCGAGAATAATGAGAAAAAATGGATGAGAATGGAGGAGGGTCGCTAGCAAAGAATGGATGGAGATAGAGGAGCACTATAGAGGAAAAGAGCTCATGGGTAAACTTAAAGGAGAAGAAGGATGATGAAAAGTAATGGATGAGAGGAAGAAGAGGAGGAGGAGGGAGAAGGAACATCGGCAATGGAGGATGAGGAAAAGAGCAATTGGAGATAATGAAAGAGGTGGAGATAAGGGTTATTTGGATACTTTATAAAATAACGATATCATATAATGGTATAAAATCATTCTATTAAGAAAGATAAATAGCAAGACTATTTTAGAATATTTCAAAAATTTAAAAAGATGATTTGATACTTTTTAAATCTGAGAAGTATAAGTGAAATTGGATAAAATTAAAAAAATATTTTTATAATTTATTCTTTAACTTTTAACTTATGAGATTGATGGACTTCGTTAGTAGGAGAAGTTTGATCATACTTTTTGACTTTTGAATTTCCATTTAAGATGAGAGAAAGAATAAATGTAGCATAAAAAAAATCTTGCCTCATATAATCCACTTTGGTGCCCGCTCCATATGATTTTTATTTCCTTCCATGTGAAACCAAAATTCTTGATGTATTGGATGTAAAACAAAGTTGCATGGTTAGCTATGGACTTAATATGTACATGCTTCTAATTATACATGACATTGCTTCATTGATTGATCATATATTTATCAAAATTTAAAAAATTAATTAATAATTAATAGTACATAGTTTAGTAAATATATAAATTAGTTGGAGTCACCTTTTTCATATAAGTGCTATTCAATATTCACAATAAGAGTATCATGATGGTACCATTTGGCTGGTACCTAAATTTTTCACATAAATAGCTATAATATCATTGAAATGTAAGAATTTGTTTAAGTTGGAGCTCTAAAGGATTTCTATTAAGTTAAAATAATTTTCTTAGATGGGGTTGGTCTGTTCCACTCATAACTTGCATCTAGTTTATTTGGTTTTGCTTAGAGGATTAACTTTTTCTTCCTAAACTCTCTCTCTCTCTCTCTCCTCCTGATGTTTTTGCAATAATATAAAATTCTAGCAGCTAAAAGGCATAATGGCAATAAATGACAGTCTTCTCTCCTGATCTCGATTTGTTACATTTTGATTTTGCATGGCTTGGGCCATTCTTTTCATAGAAAATCCACCTATATGAAAAATTATGTTATATAAAAAAAAGTAGAAGGAATTAGTTTTCAAAGCATGTTCAATATGTCATTACATATGAAACTAGCAAATATAATAATTGTTGTGAATATCATTATAGTTATATCTCATTATCAATAACAATTGCTAATAATTACTCTTATGAGGGCATAGCAAAACAACATCAAAACAAATGAAATCTAATATATTATTGCTAGATTCTATAAGAAATCTACAAAGAAAATGGGATGTTGAATTTGTAACTAAATCAGAGTTCCCTATAGCATTGCAACAACTAATAAGAATTTTCAACATGGACAAATATCTATAATTAGAACTATATATGATTATATGTTGCAAAGTTGTAAAGAATTAATCACTTATCTTGATTGAGTTTTTCAAGCTGGCAAGATTATGGAAAGCAAAAAAAAAATAAGCATGATATGGTGGTAGTCGACAACCCTAGCATAATCAATAAGAATTTATTATTATAATAAAAAAGTAGTAGCTAATTGAAGGCTCAAAAAATAGGTTCCTCTTTATAAGAAAATAGTGATGGTTATAGAATGTCTCTTATCTTAGACTAAATTAGCTAATTTATTATTTACACCAATCTTTTATTTTTTATAAGTGTTTACCCAGCATCTTAATTATGCACCAAATAGTGCAAAGAACCATTGATGGAGGGTATGAGTGAAACTATCTAATGGATGATAGTTATAAGTAAGGATGGTGAGTTTTGATTGCCAAGAAAACTAACACATGAACAGCATGAAACCAAATGAGGATACGATGAAAAAGATTTAGGAAACATATCTGCCTCATAGAAGTTATTTTAGAAAATGGACTGAATATGGTTATGATTATTGAAGTTGAAGTTGTACAAAATTAATTAAATTTTGAGCTACAAGACTGCACCTCATGGTGCTATAAGCAAATATAGTAAGTAATGAAAAATTGGAAGATATTTTCATATTTAAATTTAAAACTTAGTAACTATCATGAAAAGTAGAATAGTGGCATAACCAACTCGGTATGTAGTGAACAAGATTCCAAGCATTTTTAGGTGCTTATTGATGAAAGAAGTAAGGGGTGTAAGAGAGAAATTGTAAAGAAAGAAAAAAAATCTTTTTTCTAAACACATGAATATTAATAAAAATTGGTTTCATTATGATTCTTTCACTATTACAAAAAGAGCCTATGGCAGTGTTAACTACTGCAGCGCTTCAAAATCGCTATCATAGTTTTGATCTATAGCAGCGGTTATTTGTAACCACTGCCACATGTTACATATAGCAGTGGTTATTGCATAATCGCTGCTATAGATCAAAATCTATGATAGTATTACATATAATCGTTGTCATATGTCTGATATATAGCAACGGTTAATCAACTGCTACTATAGATTTGACCTATTACAGTAGTTATGTATAACCACGGCTATATCTCAAATCAATGGTAGCGTTATTTATGACCACCGCCATATCTTGCAATATGGCAGTAGTTATACTAACCGCTACCATACGTGGTATGGCAGCAGTTACCTAACCGTTGTAATAGATCTATAGCAGCGATTTTGTTTAACCACTGCTATATAGGCAGAATATAATTTTTTTCATATTTTTTTGAATATGATATAAATTTAAAATTTAAAGTCCTCTTCACCATTCATTATCTAAATAATTATTGTTAGAATATCGTGACAAAAGATCGCTTGATCTGATAGCCTTAGCTATGTCGATCAATAAAATTTGATTTCGACGCCATGAATGACCGCATAATGATCTGATAGATAGAGACCATGATGGATCCAAAAACTTCAACGATGATCTTGATGATATTTGTAGTATGCTATTAAAATTTTACTTTAATCGAAATCATTATCATGATCAATTTAGCATACGATAATTTTAATCGTTAAAAAAAATGAGTGATCAAAAGGCCAAACTACATCTGATTAAGATAATTTTTTAGATAAATAATTTTTTTATTATTTTAATCATTTGAATGGTGATGATCATAAAATCCAAACTACATGTATATGAATCATTGAAGAATGAATACTGAAGTTGCGAGAGAAGGAGCTAGCTCGTATTTGTTTCGATTGAGAAATAGATACTGAAGTTGCACAAAATATCAATCAAAACATAAAAAGTACCACTTTAATTATTAGTCAAGAACCAAATAAATCTTATCCTTCAAATATGAGAGTAAGAATCAAATAAATTTTATCCTTCAAATATGAGCTCATTCTTCTCTTGCAACTTTAGTATTCGTTCCTCGATCGAAACAAATACAAGCTAGCTCCTTCTCTAACAACTTTAGTATCTATTTTTTGATGGTTCATATGCATGTGGTTTGAATTTTATGATCACCATCATTCACATGATTAAAGTGATAGCAAAGATTATTTATCTAAAAAATTATTTTAATCGAATGTAGTTTGGCCTTTTGATCACTTATTTTTTATTTAACGGTCGAAATTATCGTATGCTAAATTAATCATGATAGTGATGTCCGATTGAAGTAAAATTTTGATAGTGTACTATAAATATCACCGAAATCATCGTTGCATATTTTGGATCTATCGATTGTCTCTATCTATTAGATCATTATACGATCGTTCGTGATCGTCAAAATTTAATTTTGTTGATCGATATAGCTAGGCTATCGGATCGAGATGACTTTTATCATGATACTCTAACAATAATTATTTAGATAATAAATGATAAAAATAAATTTTAAAATTTAAATTTTACTATATTCAAAAAAAATATGAAAAAAATTATATTTAGGCTCTATAGCAGCGGTTGAGTAATAACCGCTGTTATAGATATAGTGCAGTGGTTTCTAAAATCACTGCCATAGGTCTATAGCAGCGGTTGCCACAATCACTGCTAAATATCTGCCACAATGGTTGATAACCGCTGTCATTGATCTATAGCAGTGATTTTAAAAACTGCTGCCATGGATTTGAAAATTTTTTCTCCTCATACCCTGTCTTCTTCATTTCATGCTTTTCTCTCTCTCTCTCCACTCTACCTGAACCTTAACCCCCTGCTACCACCCCCTCCCTCTAGCACCATCATCGCCCCCCCATTGCGACTCCGGCACCCTAGGCCCTGCCTCCCTTGGCCTTTGGCCATCGCCCTCCTCCCTTTAGGCCACCCCCTCCCTCAGCCCCAACCCCCTTTGGCCCCATGCCCCACCTCCCTCAGCCCAGGTCCCCTTTGGCCACCGCCCTCCTCTAGTGCCGCCCCCCTCCCTCTAGCACCGCCCCCCTCCCTTGATCTCGACCCCGTTGGCCGTTGCCCTCCCTCTAGCGCCGCCCCCCTCCCTCTAGCACTGCCCCCTCCTCGGCCCCGCCCCCTTTGGCCGCCGCCCTCCCTCTAGCATGCCACCGACGACCCTCGCAGCTCTGCATGACCCCCCTCCCCCAGCATGTATGAATTTTTTTAATTTTATTTATAATAATATTCATAATTATTTTAATATTTATAATAATATTTTTGGGCCTTTAGGTTTTGGATCATACCGACGGATTTTGGGCCATCAGGTTCTAGGCCATGCTGGTGGTTCTGGGCCGTGTCGTCGACTATGATTCCTTAGAGCCTCAATGGGATGTTGTTGTGAGGATGGTGCCTAGGCATATTCTTGATGATATTGAGGTTGATGACGATGTTGGACCATGCATACAAAGTGTTCCTTTAGGATAAAACTTACCTGGTATTATTGAAATCTCAGATACATTTGTCAGAGCGATGATGATATCCATATCGTCGATGCCAGTAGGTATAGTATAAATATTAGTATTTATTTATTTCTGCTCTACTAATATTATTGTTTAATAATATATTATATTTGTTAATGTTCATTAACGTTACAGGCCACGATGGCACTGAAATGCCATCTAGCTTTCACCCCGCCGCTCGACGAGCTATGTGGAGCTCCGCCTTTGCATCTGCATCATCTTTGGAAGCACATACTCCTCCCACCACATCGATCTCGACTTCGGCTTCGCAGCACATCTTCCTCCTACCGGCATATCTGAGCCTCCACCAATAGCCACATCTCCGGCACATACTCCACCCATTGATCTAGCTCCACCAGCATCCACGTCGCATGATCCCAGTGAGAGTAGATTTTTATTGTGTCAATTATTTATTTATTTATTGTATAGTTATTGCATACTTTTATATATTCGTAATATATTTTCATTGTAGATGTATCATATAGTAGGATATTTCGCCACACGCATGTCGTATATGTGGAATCGCCAGCATCAGATATGATCAGGAGGGGAGGCCAGTAGGGGTGACTGTGTGGGAGATGCATTTCTTTTTTAGAGTGCTTGTGAGGCGGTCTGACATCATTCCCATACTGCCCATAGACTGACGATTGATGGACCCTCGGAACAAGGATCGAATGTGGGAGGAGATTTGGATAAGTGTATCTTAATTATATATATGCATGTAATATGTTTACACTATGCTTGATTAAAATAATTTTGTAACCGACTTCTGATAACTTTATGCAGAGGAGGTACGACTTTTCGATCATGAGAGGGTTCAAGATGCTCGACTACAGAAGATTGGAGAGTTGTATTAGAACTACAAGGTCAAGCTCCATAAAGGGTGGCTAGAGCACCGTAGAGACACTAAGAAGAAGCTTGTTCCTTGGATCCAGGACTGTCTCTCAGTCAGTGGGAGGGGATGGTCAGGCATTGGAGGAGCCAGGACTTTCTGATTTAATTTGTAACTTGTGAGTTTTTCATTACACTGACAATTGTATTTGATTTTAACTTATGTGATTTAAATACTTTTTAGACTGCATCTTATCAGAATTAGAAGAACTGGGCTGCTCAAGAGTACATGCACACTCTCGATCATGAGTCTATGGCCAGTCGTGTGTATAAAGAGGTAATGAATTTGATCTTTTAGTTTACAAGTTATTGAATTATTATTTTTTTGTATGTTTCTAATAAACTGATTGATTGTTATAGCTGACAAGAGAGGGGGTGATGCCCAATCATAGCGCTATCTTCTAATCAAGTCATACGGATAAAAGGATAGATCAATGAACGCGCGATCGAAAGGATTTTTATAAGTAATAACTGAAGTATGATTAGTATGATTAGTATTATAGTATTTTTGATGAGATTTTATTTAAATTTATAATTATAGGAGCAGTTAGATGCACTTGTGAGTGAGGGTCCGGATACCTCTGACCCCATAATCATCTATCTTAGGTCTTGAGACTTGAACACTTTGAGAGGATTCATTCTAGGTCCAGACATATGTTGACGAGCTACTGGTCTGAGGCGAGTATCTCCTCACATACTTTCAAGGTCATCAGCTGGGAGTAGCTTGATGAGGCCTTAGTGTAGGCAGCTCAGGCTCAGGAGTGCGTATCTCAGGCTGAAGAGCGCATATCTCAGCTATAGAGTATCATATCCGCTATGGTGACACAACTCTCCACTCATCTTAGAGCTAATTTTTCGAGCATTCAGGATATATTGGCTAGCATTTTAGCTTCAGTTCCTCCAGCTCCTGCTACAGCCCCTCCAGCTCCTGCTACAGCCTCTGAGGAGGATTTTGATTTAGAAGATTTTTATGTATTTTATTTTTGTTTAAAAAATATTATAATATAATTTGATTAGTAATACAATTTAAGTATTTCAAATATATTTCTGTATTATTATTGAGTTTTATGTAAAATTTTTGATTCTTGCAAGTTCTAGTTTGAGTAATTATATATCGAACTGGATCTATCAGGTAAAAAATGATAAATTTAAGCGATTGAAAAGTTACTAACTACAAAAAAGGGTACGCAGCAGTTCACTACTGCAGTGATTTTGAACTGCTGCCATAGTAAAAAATCATTGCCATAGCCTACGGCACGATTGCATAACCGCTGCTGTATCCATACCAACCACTGTCGTGGTTTCATGCTAATCACTGTCATAGATCTATGACAGTGGTTGACAAATCATTTCTGTAGATCTATAGTAGCAATTGCACAACCATTGCGTAGTCTATGACACAGTTTCTTAACTGCTGCTATATAATTTAAAGCAGCAGTTGTCCAACCGCTGCAATAGAAGCTATAGTAGCAGTAGAATAACCGCTACTATAAATGCTATAGCAGCAGTTACCTAATCGCTGTGATAGCCTCTATAGCAGCGGTTGGAAAATGGCTGCTATATTATAAGCTATAGTCAACCGCTGCTATACCTAGAGTATGGGATGGTTATATCAACCGCTACAATAACCATTGTCATAGATCTACGACGACGGTGATAGTGGCAGTGGTTGCGGAATCACTGTCGTAGGCTATGGCAGCGATTTTTTTAGCTATGACAACGGTTGTGAACCACTACCATAGCCCTTTCCTATAGTAATGTTTAGTTTATCAGTAGTTTAGGTAGTATTCCAATACAACCGCTATCATAGTCCTTTTCTGTAGTAGTGTTTAGTTTATCAATAGTTTAGGTAACATTCCAATAGCTAAAAATCTTTGAAGGTTCATGGCATTCAAATGCCAGCACATGCTCCTCTAAATTCTGGTTACAAACCGATGGTATGTCCGTATAGTTTCACAACCTAATTGTAAGTTTATTATCTTTCCTTCATCCATTCTCGACTTAATGGACGGAAATATTTGCTTATTAAAAACTTGGTGTATTAAATTCACGATCTCATAAACATATAAAGGTTTAAGTATTATTAAAATTATCATGGAGGGGATTTAAAGACTATAATCGTTGGATTATGAACCTAGGCATTATGGAATCCATGGGCATCTCCTATTCTATAATATATGAAAGATTTTCTCAACCTAGTGAAGTTTGATGCTACTATATTTATAGAGAAACCAATAGTGCAGCGATGGCTCCATACATTGTTAGATGTGACAAGCCTACTATGTGGAACTCTATTGCTCTCATTCTTTCTCAATTTCCCCAACAGTCAATTGCATTTACTCCAGAAATAAAAAGTAGGTAATTGTCTTGATTTTGTAACTAGTTGATACTCTTGAAATCATCACCATCAATTGGCGACTGAACACTATGATTTCCTATCTATATAATTATATTGTTGGAGGAACATGAGAATCATTTTTCTAAATTTGGAAAGCCTTTTACTACCCTTGTATGTTAGTAGTTGCTTCGATATTTCATACCAGTAGAGTGACTAGAACAAAGGATGGGAAAAAGATTTGTATAGAGTAATATTTGTTCAAGACGGATTTGAGATGTAGTTTACCATTGCATATATCACTTTGGATCCGCTGTGACTCATGTAAAACTTGCCCCAATAGGGTTTGATTAGGTCAGGAACTCAATGGGGCAGAGTAAAGCACCATATCTCAGGAGATCGGAAGTTTTAGAATGAAAATAGTGAGGAAAGGGAAAAATGATAGGAGATGAAGAAATGCCCCAAAGGATTCCCAGCCTCCTTATCTTTGCATCGGTTGGCAACTCTATTCACCACGTAAGCTAGTCTCACATCTATAACCATTCACTTGCCTCTAAATTCTCATCTACATTGTAATTTGTAAAGAAAATTCTTGCAACCTGGATGCATATGAGATTTTGTTACATTAGGAAAAAAAAATCTCCCTCCACATAAAACCAACCTTCCTGATGAATTGATGCAAAATGAAGCATGGTTAAGAAATCTCATGCCAAGTTATCACCATCGAGATTGCATAGTTTGATAATGCTACCCTCATGTAGATGCTTCCAACTAAAAAAAGGCAACACTTTGATCATTGATGCAAGTGCATCAAAATTTAGAAAATCAACTGATAACTATTAACACATAATTTAAGGGATACTTGTCACTAGTTGGAGCATCTCTGTTCGAAATGAATGCTATTCACAATGGATGGCACCATGATGGTGCTACTAAGGTAGTATCTAAACTTCAGCCATAAGACAAAGCACTGCAAGTGAGGCTTTATAACTGTATTTCCAATTACATGGGCCACATCACTTACATTTATCCTAAGCCAAATCCTGCAACTGGGTTTTACTTACAACCAGTTGGAGGTAACCCTTGCGGAATTGAGATTACATATTCATTTGATATGGATGTGGCATGCCAGGCTTCACAAACTCAAACCTAGCATCATCAATTTGCATGAAGAGAAGTGTACTGTCTACGTCACCATTACAAGATCTAGACTCAAGATATTCTAGCCTTTGAGACCTTGCACCAAGTGAATTCTTGGCAAATAATGTGGAAGAAAGATCTCTTCATTTCAGGCTGGATGTCCGTATCTACCATCTGACTGCACAAAGTTATCTCAAGACATTAGTATCTAAGACAAAAACATTTTAGGTGCCTATTTTTTTGAGGATAGTGAAAGCCAAAACAAATTATTATTCAAACACAAAGCTCCACCATTTGGAGGAGTAATTCTAAGGGCTCTACTCAATCATCTTGTTAGTCCCTTGTACTAATGTGGAATGAGAGTTGGGGGATTGAGATTGCTGACATTCATAAGAAAGTGATGCAATCCAGAAATGCCAGATAAAAATCTCATTCTCAAATTGCACTGATGGAGTCATTGAGCAGAAAAAGGGTGAAAACCCAGTTTGAATCAGCTATAGCTCATTTGAGACAAATTTTAGTTACATTTCAACAACAACACAATGGTTTACTCAAAGACATCATTGGCTGGCTTTCCATTTATTCATCCATTGCCAGCGTTCATACAGGAAAAACAATTGCCAACAATCTTTTCAGAAAAAGACATCAAAAAGCACATGAGCTTGATAATTACTAGCTTGTACATTAGAATGTTAAAAAAATTTGATATAAAGGATAATTTGAACAAGAGAATGAAGATGACAATATACATCCAATTGAGGCAGTAAATAGGAAATCCTCCACTCTTGGCCTCATGCAGATAAGATTCTTCTCTAAACAAATAAATTACCAGACTTTGTAATATGAACACAAAGAACTTTTGCCATGAGAAGGAAATTTTTCAGCATGTCGACACTGTCATTTGACTTCAATGATCCCATTTACATGAGACACTAGTATTCTTGATCAGCAAAGTTATGAGAAGAACTGGTAATTCTTCGCATTAAGTATGATTGTCCTTAGTCCTCCAATTGGTGCTAAAATCATCAAAATGACTCCAAGAATAATGCAGATCTGTAGATCATAAGCACAAGAAAAATATCATCTTGATGAACCTAAACTGTGAGAAAAGAAAACGAAATTAACAGTGCTAAATTACCCAATTTGTGATCCAAGATAAGCTGAACTTTCTAGGCTTGTAGATGACCAGCCACATGATGCATGGAAGCTGTAAAACCAGATTTGATGAATGGCAAAAATCAATCATTCTCTTGGTAGTTAACATTTCCATGCAGACATATGTCCAAACTCCAAACAATTTTACATTTAATCATTCTGAATGGGATCTTAGCTTTAAAAGTTACCAAGAAAAAGCTTAAAAAATGCACTTTTTATGTCTTCAGATAAAACAAGATATAGTCACTTACATAGTAAGTTGTTGGAGCCAATGCAAAGCCTCCAAAGAATCCAAGCAACCCACCAAAGAAGGGGATGCATATACCAATGAACATTGTAAGAGCTGCATAAAGAGAGGCATATAGATCAAAGCTTAACAACTTCCATTGCATGTTTCTTTTTATTGTTGTCTTTGATCCAGTACTTTCATTACATATTAGAAGGCAAAAATTTGAAAAGGACAAAGGAAAAGGACATTACCAACAAATAAAGTCCGTGCAACTAAACGTAGAGCAATGCTAGGAGAGAAATGAAGTTTCTTCACGAGCATTGTTTCCATCATGTCAAACACAGGCATGGCATAAATCTGTATCAATAAATCACTTAAATCAAAGAACTTCTCCAATCAATTGCTATCAGTGTGTCAGTGTCTAAGTATGCGTGTGTGAGAGAGAGAATAGGATGGGTAAATCGGATTAAAATAATTCAACTTATGTCTCAAGAGTGTGTTGTTGACTATTATTTTACTTTGATTATCCTCTATCTTGATTCATGATAATATATAAATTCTTGAATATCCAGCATCATCTAGTAAATAAAACAAGTAAGATGTTTTCAGGTTTAATGATTTATTAGATCTAAATTAGTCTTACTTCACATTAAATAAAATAAAACTATGGGCTATATTGTAAAACGTATCTAATCTCACACCTTCAGATTGATGGTTATTTGAAGTAATAAAAAATTATCAAGTATTCTCTTTTGTTTCTGAGCAGCGTCAGTGAAAATTCATCTAGTCAATCTGGTAAGTCAGGTACTTTTGCATCTCATGATTTTAGCATGTAAAAATTAATTTTAGTTGTGAAGGGATGCAAAAAATAGATTTTCTCGCTATATAGTATGATCTCTTCAACCTTAGATACTTAAAGGACCTTCATGTGGTAGCCTTCATTTCATGTTATGTTTAGCATTCTGTGGATAAAATTATATCAGAATTGACTTGAAAAATCATAATAAAGCCCAGCATTTATATATCAATGCAGTTTTCAGTATTAGATTATTGATATTTGAAAAATAGCACCTGATAGCCTCCAATAACATGAATCACAACGAACATGTTAGCAGCTGCAATGAGCCACCTCGGCCTCTCCAATGAAATGAGAATGTTGTCATCAACTGCATTGCCAAAAGACCAGTATCCGATCAAAGCAACAGGGAAGTAGCAGATGGCAACTATGATATAAGCTACAATAACACCCTTCCACATGGGTTTCTTGAAGGCTTCTCGGGCGTAGAAGGAATGGTTGCTTGTATCTCCAAGACAACATTGTGCCCTGCAAAGGCAAAAGCAACATCTCCCAATGCACTCACGAAGCCAAAGACAACTCCCGATGTGGTTGAATCTTTGAAGCTATAGTCCACCCCTTCTTGCTGACCCTTATCAACAGCAGCTCCCCAAGCAATGGTGGAGTAACTGGTCAAGTTACAAAAATCAGTCAAAAAGTAACAAATGAGTGAATAACAACCATGCAGTATATATGTCAAGGCTATATTTTTCAAAAAAAAAATCTAAATATACTAAGAGTCATCAAAGGCAATATACAATAAGATTTGTGAATCTAACAAAAATATTTCTCTATAATAAAAGCTGTTCTCGCTGTTTTAGTTTCTTCGACTATAAGAAAGAAGGGAATCACAACAATATTTACAAGTCTTTGTCATTTGTAAGTGGAGTTGGGAGAGTCAATAGTAAAATTTGAATACCTGAGGGACATGACTGCAGCAGCCAAGGAGACACCCGACATCGAATTGAAGTTGGGAAGTTGGGAGAGAACGAAGTGCACAGAGGCAAAGATCATAATAAAATAGCTTAGCTTGATGGATTTGCAGTCAGGGCATACAACATTATGGAATTTTTGTAGAGATTTTCCACCGGTGACCATGTAGACAATGCATGTGCCAACCTCCACCACCACCTGTTGGGGAACCACAATCCAGAGGCCAAGCTTTTCTCCAAACGCATGCTGGCCAAGCTCATGGTACCGATCGAATCGTTTCCCGGGCACCATCTCATGCATTTCCACCATTTGCCAAAGGGTGTACAAGGTTATGACCCATGACAAAACAAGCACTACCACACCAGGACCCCTGAAAATAAGAGGACAATTATAGAGAAAATAGTTGGCAAACTGTTGATAAGAAATTGTCAGATCTCTTAACTAGTTATAGCTCTTCATTACCATTTTCTATAATGATGGAAATGAACTAATGATATTAAAATTTTCTTCCTAATAAAACAGAAGATTCTGGAAAATGTTAATATGTTTTTAAGAAGAAAGGTGATAATTCACCTTGTAGAAACATTAATCATGCTCCTTATTTGAAAGATTCAAATTTAGCCCTAAGGCTGGAAATAGGTTCTTAATCACGAGAAGGTCAGCTTTCATGCAAACATACATCAAAGATAAAAATTCTATCATAACTATAGCCAAAGTTTGGTACTGCATGAAATTAGATTTTTGTCTGCTCGGATGAAACTCACAACTTATTGGCCAACCTTTTTTAACTCAAATTAGAGGTCAAGATTTACTTACTAAAATTATAAGAATAATTAAAACGTCAGTCACATCTCCTTCAGAAACTTCATACCTCAGTTGGCAAATAATCTTGGACTAGTCCTCAAATAGAAAAACTATTGAGGCTTGAAAAAATTTGAATCTCTTAATTAAATGCATATAAATATTTATAAATCCTTATGTTTTTGATGACTAAAATCTTAAATCCTTTTTTTGTGTGTGCGTGTGTGTGTGTGTTGTTGGGGGAGCTTTGTACTTCATATAAGGTGAAAATTAGATATCTTTTTGACTTAAAAAAAAATTATTTTTCTTAACGACAAAGGAAAAAAAACATTAAGACATGGACAGAGAAAAGAAACTAATATCTTTTATGATTCTCCAATAACTTTTTAGGGAAAAAAGAAAAAGAAAAAGAATCATAAATTAGATTACAACCATAGATAAACTGAAGCCAATCCAGTGTACCAAAACAAGCACATGAAGCATTTCCAAACATCTCATTATCGTTATTTTTCTCTTACCATCCAAGATGTGCCATGGCATACGGTAAGCTGAGAACACCAGCGCCGACCATCGCTGTGACATTGTGGAAGGCGGAGTACCACCACTTGGCATTCCGGTTTGACGTGATCGGGAGCCAATCATCGAGCGACTTCTCTTGGTCGGTCTGCATCCTCGCTGATGAAACCATTAGGCCAAGGCCAGAAGTAGAGATCTGAGATCACAAGTTAGAGGTGAAAGAGTTGTAGGGACCCAATAGAACAAAAGGCAATGAGTCCCTCCTTCTCCCTCCCTCTCTATCTCTAAATCTCCAAATGTGCCTTGGGTGGAAGAAACCACCCAGAGGGAGATATATAGTGTGCGCCGAGGAGGGAACAACTAAAGGAGGAGGAGCTCAAAATGGAAAGGCTGGGCTGGAAGCAACGTCTTTGTTTTTCTTCTCCGACCAATGGCTTTAGCCTTGCTGGATTTAGATTCTGTGGTCGTGAGCGATTGTGGTGGCAGCACCATAAAAGGAAAGAAGCCCCGCGAGTCCCTCTGCCGCAGAGGGAGGGAAACGGCGCATTTGAATATCTACATAAATTATGATCAACGGTGTAGATCTTCCATTTTAATATATTTTTGTTATTAATTCAGAAGTCCAGATGAGGTAAAATCCTCTCCTCTTGAGAAGAGCAAAATTTGCCATATATGTATATGTATGTGGGTATATAGAACTTTAACATGACTGGAGCCTTTCAAGGAGAAAGCTAATTAGGATAATTATGGGCTTCGAATGGTTGGCAAAATTATCTTTTTTATATTCCAGGATTAGAATGTTAGCCTTATTAGGTTACAAAATTGATTAGTGCATATAAAAATGATCCAAACCAATATGATACCAAGTAACGAAAATGTCTTGAGAAGAGGTTGGATTGGGTTGACTTTATGATTAAGTTAGAATCATCCTTCAACCGACCTAGCCCACCTAAGGTAAAGCCGTGGCCTTTTAGTGACTAAGAACCTTGCTTAGCTTGTATTAGCACACTGGCTATATGTGATCTAGTTTTTCTTGATGTAATTATGTAAATCATATGCTAAAAAAAGTTATAATTTCTCGTATTTAATGAGATTTCACTCGTGGCTAATTCACCCTCTAAGATGGATATCACTTTTGGGTATCATGTAGGATGAAAATTATCCTCATGCCTCTAGAAATCTTGTTTTCATCTGCCATTCTACTCCTTGATATGAATATTTTAGTTAGTTTAGCGGTCCATGATAAGCATACGTCAAGTGTGTGCTATGCATGATAGGTCCAGTCTACTTCCATGCAAGGTTGGTGAATGGATCAAATTTGTGGATCAGGAAGCAATTTTTTTCTAAGCCCTTAGGTCGATTCTTTTAAGCCAAACAAAAAAGAAGACTAGTTGTGTCTGAAAGTTAAAATTAAGGATCAAATCAACTTGAAAACTTAACTGAATTAAGCGATGCATTGTTGCACGCTTAAGGCACATCTCCTGGCCAAGTCTGCAAACTTGACTCTGAACTTAGAACTGGCTGATGCTGCATATGATTCAAATTAGGTTTACAATGCACTTCACCGAGTGAAGTCCAAGGCCCAAAGACCTTGTCACCTATCGAGGCAGTCTCATTTATAAGTCAATCCTAAGTTCTGTTCAGTTTCTGTAAGTGAGCCGAGCAAAAGCCCAACTTCACTAAAGTGCCCTCGGGCACTGTGAGCTTTTTGTCCTTTGGAAGAGACAATTCGGTCCTACTTCAAGCCAACCAAAAGTATGAAGTGCTATGATGCAAACCAAGTTCGAATGCTCAATTACAAGCAACCAAATAGGCCCTTAAAATATATTTTGAGCTGGCCATGTGGTAAGCTAAGTCCAACCCTATTCATGGCAAACTATACTCCACTGCTTGTACCTATAGTTGTGCATCATGCCAAGTAGCCCATCTCCTTTTTATGGGTCAATTACTAGGATGCGTTTGGTTAGCCATTAAAAAAAATATATTTTTTATTTTTTTTATTTTTAAAAAATAAAAATTAAAAAAAAATATTTGTTACACCATAAGAAGAAAAAGTAAAAAAATCAAAATCAAAATAATTACTTTATATGTAAAATAAAAATTTTTTACTTTTTAAAATTTATTTTTCTTTTTTTTTGCTTCCGCACATCTAAAACGCTAAACCAAAAAGTAAAAAGTCCGAATCTTTCTCCCTCGTCGAGCCTGCCATCCCCAAACGTTGCTTTTTGCTTTATAGCAACGAATTACCAAACATACTTTTTATTTTTTTGCTTTTACTCAATAATAAAAATAAAAAAAATAAAAAATATTTTTTAAAAATAAAAATTAAAAATCAAAAAGTGTAACTAAACGCACCCTAAGAGACCATATGATTAATAATGCTCATAGAAGGAGAGTGGTGTATGGCCACATGGTGCATACTGTTGGATATAATTTCTTCTCTACTCATTGACAATTTTGCCAAACTATAAATAATCTACAACAAAATCTATTGTTCTCACAAATATTAATAGCAATTTTTGGCTTTTGCCATTATTGGCTTAAGTTGCAACATAGATCTCCTACAAGCTTATTCCTTTCTTCCAGATCTGTTAGTTTGGTTTGATTTCGTTGAGTTTGCTACAATTCTGCATGTTTTCAGAGAGGCTAACCAACTTGCAAATCACATGCATGTAGCCAAGATAGCATTACAGAGAGAATTTGTATGGACCTCTAAAGTTGGTATGGATGTTAAAACCCATCTAATTCTTAATGCAGGTGCCTATGGAGTTCAATATCATCGGCTATATTGTTTCTACTTGCTTTTGCTGACCTCCAGTTTGGTAGTTTGCTTTATATTCCATAATGCCTCTGTATGTTTCCTACTTCAGGAGCTTCTTAAGTCTTGCTCATCTTGAGTGGGGTAGATGGGCTCTGCTCTTGTGCCGCTTTAACATTTCACATGCATGTTTCTTCAATGGGAGAAAGAACAAGTAATAGTTATTATTCCCAATTGCTTCTTTTGCAGTAGTTTTATTGCATGAAGTTTATTCATCTTCTGCTCTGTCATTCATTCTTAGATGCATAGCTCTCTGCATCATTATTTTGCATACCTCCAAGTGGGGCTGGTTATCTTGTGATAGTTTTTGAGCATATCCAGGAAGCTTTCATCTTAAAGCATGCAGGAGAACGCATGGGCATTGTCCAGATTTTTATCTGTATTATTGCAATAGGTCAATTCTTCTTTTTCAGCTGTGCAGGTGATTCAAATCTTGGATGATGTTATAAAGCTAGAGGTATAACACAGCGAATAATCAAATAAAATTATGTATCCCCGAACATATTTATGTGTCAAAGATAAAAAAAATATAGCAAAAATAGACAAGAGCAAACCACACAAGGATAGCAAGATTTACGTAGTTCTATCATAGTCTACGTCCACAGGAAGAGTAGAGAGAGATCCACTATGTGCAGAAAACAAATGGAAGGAGAACCTTACATTAAGCACCGGTTCTCTTTCCAAAAAGAAACAAGTAGCAAATCTAAGGTTTTTTTCACCAACGAGATACTCTCAAATGGCTGCCACAACCCCAAATAGATGCGATGTCTGATAAACTCATGATCCTCAAACTAACAAAAGAAGAAGAAAGAAAAATAACTACTGCTATACTCCAATATATCTTTTTTTACAACAAATACACTTTTTAAGTAGAGTTAGATAGAAGAGAGAATAAGACCATCGATATGGATGACATGACCATAGAGTTTGCAAATAATAAGAACCCGTACTTTGTGTAACATTCCATCATGACTTTGCAGCCTCCAACAACCCATGTAACCACCAAACAAACCCATATCATGTGGTTATTATGGTTGACCAAGTCAACCACAATATTCTTCACCTCTGACTTGGTCAAACTTCTGCACTAAAAACAAAAGAATCTCTCTACCAAAGACGACCCCCCCTCACCTAGGGCCTTCACACCTCAGTGCTCCTGAATATGAGCCAAGTCCAAATAATGCTGAACTTGACTGCTGGAAGTGGCTTGATCATCATATCTGCAATATTCTCCTGTATAGGCATCTTAACTAGCTGAATTCAATCGCTCGCAATAAATTTTTTGAGCTTGTATACCAAATGTTAACATACTTTGTCCTGACATGATGTACCAGATCTTTTGCAAGATATATAGCACTCTGACTATCATAATGCATGCGAACAGTCTTTTGTGCAAAATCAAATTCTTTGACCAAACCCTGAAGCCAAACTGCCTCCTTGGCAGCCTCAACTGTAGCTATATATTCTGCCTCTGTTGTTGACAATGCTAAGATATCTTGAAGCATCGCTTTCCAACTGATAGGATCTCCATCTAGAGTGAAGATGTATCCTGTGGTTGATCTTCTCCTATCAAGATCACCTACATAATTTGAGTCAACAAAACCAACCAGAACATCAGTGTTAATGCTCTTCTAAAATAATAAACCAAAATTTGATGTGCCCTTTAGATAATACATAATCCATTTAACTGCATTCCAATGCTCTTTTTCTGGATCTACTATGTACCTGCTCAAAATACTAACAGCTTATGACAAATCAGGTCTAGTGCAAACTATAGCATATATCAAACATCCAATCATATTAGCATATAGTATACTCAGCATCTCTTGACGTTTTTCCTTAAACTGAGGACATTGTTGCATAAACAATTTGAAATGCCGAGCTAGAGGTGTACTCACAGCTTTGGATTCCTTCATGTTGAATTTGACCAACACCTTCTCAATATGTCTTGTCTGGGTCAACCATAACTTTCCATTCTGTCGATCTCTATGAATCTCCATGCCTAAGATCTTCTTGGCACATCCTAGGTTTTCATCTCAAACTCAGAATTAAGTTCCTATTTCAATTTAAAAATCTCTTGGATATGTTTATAGGCAATAAGCATATCATCAACATATAGCATCAATAGTACTATAGAACCATTACTAAGAGTACAGAAATAGACACAACTATCGTATTTGCTCTCGTGTAGTCATGTGTTACCATAAAGGTATCAAATCTCTTATACCACCAATGTAGAGCCTGCTTTAAACCATAGAAAGACCTCTTCAACTTGCAAACTAGCTTCTTATTGCCTTTCTACACAAAATCATCTGACTGTAATATGTAGATCTCCTCATTTAGACTACAATGTAAGAAAGCAATCATCACATCAAGCTGCTTTAGCTCCAAATCCCACATAGCCACCATAGAAATATAATCTTGATAAACAATGCTTAACAACTGAAGAAAATATCTCATCAAAATCTATCCCTTTCCTCTGACTGTAGTCTTTCGCTAACAATCTGGCCTTATATTTTGGTGGTTCACCTTTGATGAAGTTTTCTTCTTTCTGTACACCCACTTACAACTGATTGCTTTTCTACCCTTGAAAAAAGTGATAAGTTTTTAAGTCTCATTCTTATGAAGAGAGTTCATCTCTTCTCTATAACAATTTACCACCTGTCACCGTCCTTTCTCTGCAAAGCCTTTTAAAAAGTTATCATATCAGAAGAAATAATAGGAAAAGCATAAGCAACTGTATCTCTCAACCTCAATGGTAGTTATACTTGCCTTCTAGCTCTTCCTATAGCAAGAGTAAGGCTCCTCTTATTTTTGTAGTGTACAATTTCTACATCTTGCTCTGAAGATTCCCCCGAATCAGTATTACTGCTGCCTATCTTGATCAGTGGCTCCATCTGAACTGAGGTACTAGACTTCTTCACATTTTGGACCTGATACTGAATTTTCTTCTTCAACATTGAAGCTCCATCACATATCACATATCTATTGAGCTCCATCTTTGAGTAACTGGATTTCAAAGTTTGTAGCCATTCACACCGACTTTATACCCCAGATAGATACAAAGTTTGGACTTTGTATCAAGCTTAGTCCTCTGATCCTCTTGTAACAATACATACGCAGGGCAACCAAATATATGAACGTCAGAGTAATCAACTGGCTTACCACACCAAGTCTCCAGTGGTATTTTGAGTCCCAGTGATGTTGAAAGAGACTGATTCATCAAATAGCATGCAGTGTTGATTGCCTCGACCCAAAACTGCTTCGGAAGATCTACAAACAATCTCATGCAACGAGCTCTCTCAAGCAATATCCTGTTCATCCTTTTAGCTATCCCATTTTGCTGTGCCTTATCTGAATAGTGAAGTACCAAGCTATGCCTTCCTTCTGACAGTAATTCCTAAACTCTTTAGAGGTGTATTCCCTAGCATTGTTAGTGTGAAGAACCTTTATCTGCTTGCTTGTCTTCTTTTCAACTCCAACTTTTCAGTTCTTGAACTTCTCAAAGATCTTTGATTTATGTTTCAAGAAATAAATTAAATTTTTTTGGAGAAGTCATCAATAGGGCCGCCCTGGGGCAGGTCGAACTGGGCAATCACCCCAGGCTCCAGGCCTTGTATTGATGTTTCAATGGATGCAAGGATGACTTTCTATAATATTATAACAAAAAAAATAATTAAATAGGTTAATGATGAGTTTTATACGTTGCTTAACGAATATATCTATAGAAAATTATTACACGTAGATTAATTTTTCAATGGTAATTAATGTTTAAAGTATGTTAAATTTTAATAGAGAAAGCTCCATTTTTTTATTTGCCCCAGGTCTAAAAAATCCAGGACCGACTCTGGTCATAAATAAAAGTAACAAAGTATCTAGCTCCTCCATGTGAAGTGATTGGTGTTGCTCTCCAGACATCTGAATGAATGTATTCAAAGATCTGTGTGCTCCTTTTGGTTGAGGTGACAAACTTTACCTGCATTGCTTACCAAGAACACATGTTTCACAGAAATCAAGTTTGCAAGATTTAATATCTTTGAGTAAATTCCTATTATGCAATCTAACATCTCTCTTTCACTTATATGGCAAGCATAGAATGCCACAACAATGTAGCATCATCATTATCATCAAAAGAGGATGTAACAACAGCATCACCTATAATAGTTTTTTCAATCAACCTATATAGGAAACTATCTTTTCTCCCTTCATCAATACTAAGGCACCATGTTTAATTTTCAATATATCATTAGCACTAGCAAATGTGCATCCATTGGCATCTAAGGTAGCAAAGGAGATAATACTCTTTCTCAAATCAGAAACATGCTTGACATCTGTCAAAGTCCTCACAACTCTATCAAACATCTTAATTTTGACTGTTCCTATTCCAATAGTTCTGCACTCAGTATTATTACCCATAAGAACTCTACCCCCATCATAAGATGTATAAGAGGCAAATCAATCTCTATACGGATACATATGATGAGAACAATCAGAATCAAGAATCCAAATAATTGAAGAGTCCATACCTGAGGAGATGGTCAACACATCTCCCTTCTTCTCTGACTCAGTAGCAACTTCAGCCTCATTAGGATCCTCTTTCTTCTTGGACTTTAATTTAGGACAATCCTTCTTCCAATGTCCTTCTTGCTTGTAGTAGTGGCATCTGTCATTCCATTTTTTGACTTGGAGCTAGAATGGTTTTTCTTGACACTTTTCCTTTCCGACGTCATCTTTCTTGATCCGAACCCTTTGCCATCAAATTATCACCTGCATCAAACTTGTGCCTGGTCTCATTTGATAACAAGGTTGTCTTGACCTCCTCCATCTTCAAAGTATCTTTGCCATACAAGATGGTGGTCTCCAAGTGGTTATAGGACTTGGATAAAAATGAAAGAAGAATAATAGCCTGATCTTTTCCTCCACGTCCACCCCCAAACTATGAAGCTGTGAAATCAACTTATTGAATATATTTAAATGCTCTAAAAGATCACCCCTTTAGATATACATAAGCTATAAAGTTATTTTTTTAAATATAATTTATTAATGAGGGACTTTGCAATATAAAGATCATCTAATTTCTTTCATAAATCAGAGATAGTACATTTTTGGCAATCTTCAACATTATTTATTACCTCATCTGCCAAGCACAGCTCAATAGTGCTAGAAGCTTTTAGAGCAAGCTCTGACCACTCATCTGCATCGGTAATACCTAATTTCTCATTATCAAGAAGAGCTTTATGAAGATTTTGTTGAACTAGGGTTGCTTTCACTCTCTTCTTCCATAAGTTGAAGTCTATTTTGCCACTAAATTTCTCAATTTGAACTTCATCAACATCTTGGATACACACACCTGATCAACTTAGTAGAAATATACAAAAAAATTTGACTCTGATATCAGATGTTATGAAACTAGAGGTATAGCACAACAGAATAATCAAATAAAATTGTATATCCCCAAACATATTTGTGTATCAAAGATTAAAAAATATAGCAAAAATAGATAAGAGCAAACCACACAAGGACATCAGGATTTACGTGGTTCGACCGTCGCCTACGTCCATAGAAAGAGCAGAGAGAGATCCACTATATGTAGAAAAATAAATGGAAGGAGAACCTTACACCAAGCATCGGTTCTCTTTCCAAAGAAAAAACAAACAGCAAATCAAAGTCTTCTTCACCAACAAGATACTTCCAAATAGCTGCCACAGCTCCAAACAGATACGATGTCTCACAAACTCACGACCCTCAAGACTAACAGAAGAAGAAGAAAGAAAAATAATTGTTGCTATACTCCGATATATCTTTTTTTTTATGGCAAATATAGCACTTATATAAAGTTAGATAGAAGAAAGAATAAGACCATCGGCATGGATGACATGATCGGATAGAATTTAAAAATAATAGGAACCCACACTTTGTGCAACATCCCATCACGACTTTGTAGCCTCCAACAACCCATGTAACCACCAAACAAACCCATATCATATGATATTATGGTTGACCAAGTCAACCACAACAGAATTTTATGTGCATTAGGAGGATATACTTATTTTTTCTAATGCTTTGTTGCTGTCCTCACTGTTGAAGTTTTGCCAAAACAATTCATCCAACTCTTCTATTCATCTTGGCAATGTTCAGTGGTATATTTATAGAGTTCTTTTCTTTTCCTATTTGATGCTCATGGCTCTTCACATAGCTTCTATATCTCAAATCATGAAGGCTGAAATCTCCTCAACATATATCTCTATTGATACATCAATATGTTCTAGGTATGGCTGCTTGGAACTCTATGGCATTCATTGTGTTCTACCAAAATCTTACTCTTTACAATGCCGACATCAACATATCCAAGCTTCTAAACTAGCAGTTGCAAGTTTGGTGTTAAAGGGCTTTTGTCTTTACCCTGTTTCATCGGGAGTTTGGTGGTTCATCAATTTATTTTTTGTTCATTTGAGACTTTGTTTGACTATTCTCCTATGTGCTTTCTAACCCAGCAATAGTTTTTGGTTTTGTTACTCAATATGTAATTAGTCAAACTCAATGTGTACTCTATTCAGTTTCTTTAATATATAGCCACTGGCTCTAGGGGTGGCAAAAATTGATCCAACCCGCTAATCCGACCCATTTTTGACCCATCTTAAATAGATTTGGATTTGGACTAAACAGGTTCAGATTTAGATTAAACAGGTTCAGATCAGAAATGGATCAACCCATTTAATCTATTTAATAATCAGCCGGATTCAGATTTCGGATAGTTAATCCGTCTAACCTGTTTAACCCATTTAATAAATTGATCAGAAAGTCGGATCAAGTTGTAACCCGTGAACCCGCCAGCCACTAAATATAAAACCTAAAAGCTAAAACCCTAACCCATTCGCCTGCCGTTTGCTCGTTCCTTTGCCTCTCTAGTCTCTTCCGATCTTTCATCTTCCCTCTCTGACTTCTGGATCTAGGGTTTCCTCTACCTCCATGGGGGCATTCTCTTGGTTGCCCTCCGTTCTGGCTACCACTTGCTCCTTCGTCCCCTCCGCCTTTCGATGGAGAGCATTGCCGCTTCGCTCTGCAGCGATCGCGGTCCCTCGGTGCGGCCTTCGTCCCTCCCATCATTGGTTCTCCCTTGGTGCTCCAATCCAGTAAAGCTCTCTTTCTCCCCAAGTGTTTTTGATGTTTTGAGCTGTTTGATGTAGTTCTTTGCGTGTTTGTGCCTTTCTTTTGCTCAGACTTTATGTTTTTCAAGTTTTTGTAGTCTTTTTTTTTTGGGTGCGTTGGAGAACAGATTACTGATAGAGATTTTTCTTGTGGCTGTCGCATGTGAGTCAGACACTAAACTCATGTCTTCTCCATCATCTACTCTTTTCTCTTCGTAACTCGGGCATCATGGCCTGATCGCAGATCTGGAGATATTTTTTAGTTTTTTTTTAAAATTTTTATTGATCTTTTAAAAAACTTCTTAGTTAAATCAGATGGATATATCTTTTTTGATGCGATGGATGGAGTTTTTTAGGGAGGTAATGATCCTTTCTCCACATGATCGACTATGATTATATCATAATTTTTGTTAGTTTTTTTCTCTAATTTGAGGAGAAATCAAGCCAGGATTCTGATCCTAATTTACCTCTACCATCTCTTCTCCGATTAACGATAAAATTTTTTCTTTTAATGATTATATCGTGCTTGATCGAACATTTCTTGGTCTCTCTTTGATGGGAGATGGGAGAATTGGTCCGAAATTTGGTTTATGCGTTTTCTAGAGATTGTAGATTATTTTTTAATTTTTAGATACTAATATTTCAAAAATCGAGCCGGAATATATTTTATAATATTTATTTATTTATTTAGTAAATATGTTAAATGGGTTGGATCGGATCAGTTAAACAGATTTTTTGTTTAACTAACAGATTAAACAGATCGGATCGGATGATTGTTTATTAAATAGATCAGATTCAGATTTAAAAATTTGATCTATTTAATAAACAGATAAATTAGATTTAATATTTTTTTAATTCAATCCGTATTTGATCTAATTTTTTTTATGATTTAATTATTATTTTTAATTAATTTTTTAATTTATCAAAAAAAATAAAAAAAAATTAGCCCCACATGATTATATGGGTCAGTTCATGTGGCTCGGATTGTATTTTTCGTATGAAAGGGTGATTGTTTTTTTTTTTTAGCTGCAAGGTCTTATCTTATACGGCTTTTAAAGTTTTTTATTTTTTTATGTATCTACACGTATCTCAAAATGGATATTTCATAATCCGACGGTTGAACCATTCTTTCACGCGAAAGGTACAACCGGAACCCTGGTTAATGTGGATCAATCCACGAAGATACTCGGCGTGATTTCCAGTGGAATCCAATCCAATATGCATCAAGGCGAACGCATTCTACTCCTTGAACGCGCGCGGCATTCCTCGAAACCCCTACCGCCGGAAGGAGTGGTTCTGCCACTGAACACGTCCTCACTTCTTCTGCACCATTTATTCCGTTTCACACGTGCAGAACGATCACACTCCTTCCCCGAGCGCGAGGAAGCTCCTCGGCCTTCCTAACCCTTCCAGAACCTTCCACGTGTCCTTACCAAACCACCATAAAGCTCCTCTTCCCCACTCGCCCCTTATCCCCCGACTGTCGCCTGTCTTCTCCTCGACTTCGAATTAGGGTTAGGGTTTTAGAACCCTTTTCCTCGTCGAATTCCTCCTGCTTGGGGTTCCCCACGTCGCAAAAATGGCGTCTTCGTCCGCTCAGATCCACGTCCTTGGCTCCGCCGCGGCGTTCCCCTCCTCCCGGAAGCCCTCCGCCCGAATCTCCTCCTCAAAATCTCTCTTTTTCGGCAACCGCCACTCGAACGGCATCAATGGGGCTTTTCTCAGTATAAGAAGGGGAGCCGGCAGGGGGAACCGGGGCTACGGGGGTCCACTCCGGGTGGTGAGTGAGAAGGTGGTGGGGATCGACCTGGGGACCACCAACTCGGCGGTGGCGGCCATGGAGGGCGGGAAGCCGACGATCGTGACCAACGCCGAGGGGCAGCGGACCACGCCGTCCGTCGTGGCGTATACGAAGAACGGTGACCGGTTGGTGGGACAGATTGCGAAGCGGCAGGCCGTGGTGAATCCTGAGAATACCTTCTTCTCGGTGAAGCGGTTTATTGGGAGGAAGATGTCTGAGGTCGATGAGGAGTCGAAGCAGGTCTCGTATCGTGTCGTGAAGGATGAGAATGGAAATGTCAAGCTCGAGTGCCCGGCCATCGGGAAGCAATTTGCTGCTGAGGAGATCTCTGCTCAGGTCGTTTTCTTCTTCCTTACACGCTTGTTTTAACTATTAACCTTGCAATATGTATCTTAAGCGTTTGGCAGTTTTGCTCATAGCTGTAGTTTGTCAAAGTTTGTAGTCATTTATATATGAAATGTGATATAGGTTGTATTGCAAAGGTTTCTGTTTCTTAGAAGCGAACTAAGATTGTGTTGTCTTTATTGATGCTAAAAACTTAGATGATTTGGTCTCTCGGAATTCTTATTAGTTTGTCATTGGCTTTCTTCTGAATTAGCTCTTCCGGTGTTGCTTAAGTCGCAGACTATGTGCCTAATTGTTGATATTCATAAATTTTTAGACTAGCTTTGCATATGGGGTTTGGTTTTCTCCTAAATGGTTATTTGCACATGACCATTTTGAGAAGGGCATATTGAGGGTGTGTTTCATTTTTTAATAAATTAGAGTTCAAAGGACCATCCTTGTAGTTAGCATAACAATTTTTGTTTTTGAACTCACTTGCTCTCCCTTATATCTTTATAATAAATGATTCATTTCTATGTCTGTTGGTCTTGAAACTATATATAAGTAGCTTAATTTCTTAGTTGTCATACCAAAATTAGCCCTATAATTGTATTTTTCAAAATAACCATAATCAGGTTGCTTTTCGCATATTTACAATATTCCTATAATAATTCTACTTAGGTTTCTTTTCTAAAAAAGTTTAATTCATGCTACACTTCTTCAGAAGAAGGGATGCTAACATTGCTAGGCTTTGAGAGTAAGAGTGATAAAAGGAGTCAGCACAATATGTAGGAAGAAACCCGGTGATACTAACTTTTGAACAAATAGGTGAGGGAAAATTTAATTTAGTAAAAAGGAGAATATTTAATAACTTCTATAAAAGAAATTTTAGAGTATTCGGACTTTTGGAACCTTTAGGAGTAGGAAGAGAAAATCAGTGTTCTAAGAAGCAGTTGCAGTATGCAGGTGGTCAAGGGACTGCATACTGCATATGCAGTATGCGGGCCACATATGGCTGCATACATGGTCTCTACATTTGAATTTTTTAAAAATAAATATAGTATACTGAGTATAATATAAAAACCATAACAAACCGGCAATTAGTGCTTATTATTTGGTATCTGATACTCAATAGTTATAGTATAATCCACAATTTAGCTCTACTAACCTAATATTGCCATATTAGGCCTACCTGAAATCCACATCAAACCTGACCATCAGCTTCAATGTGCTGCACCTATGTGGGACGACATAAGAGTGGGTTGTATATGTAGCTTCACCATGCTAAATGGGCTTACATATGCAGTTGTATGGTTTTAAGCCAGTTGCATATGTGGCTAATACAGTGCTAAGTGGGACATATTTTTAGTCCATGTGCAGTATGACCTTGTATAGCATTGGATGTTAGGAACTGCAGTGTGGTCAAGGGACTGCACTCGCATATGCAGCATCATACATCACATTTTAGAGCATTGGATAGAATGCTTTTAAATCAGGAAATAAAAGGTGATTTGTTACACATTAAAAAGTTAATTATAAGTTGATTATTTTCAAATCTTTTTAAAATTTAGATTTTGATCAAATTATCTCAAGTCCAACAACTTCAGAAGCCATGTGCATCTACACGTGTTATACCTGGTAATACTAGATGGTTTCTTTCATTTGAACTGTCACATAGTTTCTTTAATTTGAGCTGTCACATAGTTTCTTTCATCTGAACTGTTTGAGAGTTAACCTTTATGTCATACATCATGGAAGCTTATATTTTGTTACCTTCCTTTCAAATTTTATATCTGCAGTGCTGGTTAAAACAAGTTGGTTTGAACTTTAGTCGACCCTTATTGTGGTTGCATAGTTGATCCTTATTGTAGTTGCATTGAATTTAGTTGAATGTTCTTTTAGATTAAGATATGTTAGCTTTTAGCCACTAGTTGAGAATGTACATAGAAGTTGTTTCTTTTATGATGGTATAGGGGTTGAAACTTGAAATTGCATCTAATTTATTATGCTAACCTTGAGCATTTAAAATCATCATGCCTCCAGGTTTTAAGGAAGCTCGTTGATGATGCATCTAAGTTTTTAAATGACAAGGTTACAAAAGCAGTAGTCACAGTGCCTGCATACTTCAATGACTCTCAAAGGACAGCAACAAAAGATGCTGGTCGCATTGCTGGTTTGGATGTTCTTCGTATTATCAATGAACCCACAGCTGCATCATTGGCATATGGTTTTGAGAAGAAGAACAATGAAACAATTCTAGTGTTTGACTTGGGAGGTGGTACTTTTGATGTTTCAGGTAAACAATCTAGTCAAACTCTAAATTTCTCCTCATTTTTATTTTATTTTTGAATTAATTGTTGTTGTTAATAAGCATTGGTAAGTCCACTATGTTGTAGTTGCCTATTTGTGGATATGCATCTATGTCCTCCCTTAGTTTCAACAAGCAGATTGTAGGTGAATGTAATTGTATTTGGAGAGTTGTCTTTATGAAAGCATACTAGACCTTATAAGATATAGAATTAATTAAAATTAGTAGTTAAAGCTTTAGCTGCAGAGGAGCAGTTGCAAATATATTTGCAGTTAAAAAAAATTGTTTTGTTTATTGTTTTTATATTGTTTAGCCGGCACATCGTCGAGGGCCTAAGGATAGTTTGGCTTTTGCATTCGGTCTTGTTACAGTAGGATAATGCTTTTATCAAGAAAGCGACCTTAGCTAGGAAAAAAGAAAAAAGCTCTTTGTTACTCATATTATTATAGATTCAGTTGCCATTTGATTTTCATTTTTGATTAACAAGAGAGCAATCATGAAAGATTCTATTCTGTTGCAGAACATTTCTCCTTTAAGAATGTTTCTGTTTTTGTGAGAGTAGGTCATATGTTATTAAAAATGATCTTGCTCTATGCGTTCACTCAAAGCTCTCCCTTTTGTCTTCAAGGGCTTCACCATCTCATAGTGTATTCCACCTTTAAAAGGGCGTCCCTCAATAATCAATTTTTATGCCTTATTACATATATTATTTTAGAGAGAAATCAATGCAAGTATGAAAAATGTATAATTATGAGGTTCTAAAAAATTTACAACAACAAAAAAGCCCTGTAAAATGTTCTAATACTTGTGATTTTTCTATCATGCTTTCAAACTGAAGTTCCCATGTTCATTTTGAATTTCAAAATGACACCCAATAGCTACAGCAAAAATTTTAAAGCATTTTAAAATTCATAACATTTGCATAATAACAGAATACTCACCTATATAAAATTATAATGCACTCTTTGCTGGATACCTCCCTAGTTTCAGTCAGCATTAGGGAGTGAAATTAAAGAAGCGTACCCACTATAAGTGGGAGTATATCTCCCAATTTGCATGATAATGATAGAATATATGATGGTACAGGAATCTAATTCTCAAATCTCCAGTTCATTGGCTCCCTTGAATAAAAAACCTGCATTAAGTGTGCTCGGTATGTTAAGTTTTAGTTATTTCCTATATTAGAAGGGTATGTTGTATATGTTCATAAAATTATCTGGTGTCTCCATTGTTGTACTTCTACATTGTACAGATTGTTGCCCACCAACAGAGATCAATAAGATCTTTGTAGGATCATTATTTTATTGCAATGCTAAATATGATAGACTGGCTTCATATTTCTGACATACTTCAATGAGTTGCTCGATGTTTTGATCTTCTGAATACAATCAATCAAATAGAATATTCTAGCTCAGCAGGTGATTTTAGAAGAACCAGCAGAGGATATCACAAAGTTTTGGAGATAGGAACACAGGAATTTTAATTACTTTGAGTTTTTTATGGGCTTGTTATTTAAAAACAATATTTAAATAAACTTATGAGAAGAGATAAGCATTAAGTCACAATCAATAGTTCATAACATTGGACAAGTATGGGCGGTCTTGTGATGAAAGGGAATAGTGAACAATGTGTTGTAAAGTTATACGTGGATAAGGAATTAGATAAACTAGAAGTCCACTTAAAAGGGGAAATTGTTATCGTTGGATATATATTGTTAAGGAATTAAAATTGAACTTAAATTTTGCTCCTGATATGATGTGTGAGGTAATAAGTATTTATATTGGTACAGAACTTAAACAAGCTGAGCTGAAAGTCGAGTATTATATGATTAATTAGTTTTTCGCTAAAGAGGTTCTTAACCTAGAGTTTAGTTTGTCTTGTGAAAAATGTCAACAACATTGTGCTGGAGTTGAAAATATTTGCGTTGTGAAAAATGTCAACAAGATTGTATTTGAGTAGAAAACGTTTCTGAAAGCTGGGTTCCCATCATTTGCATATCTTTGGGCTGGTTTTACTCTGGCCTTGTTGTACCCTTGTCCTGTTGAAAAAAGGTTCAAAACTTGGTTTTGGTTCTCGGATGCCAACAGAGTTTTGGCTTTGGTAAGTTTGACAGTTTTCCTCAAGTTTCCGCATTTCAGTGAGAAGATTCATAAAGGTTACAACATTAGGAAGTAATAGTTGAAATGAAACATGAGCTACTGGTTACCTGATGACACATACATCTCACTAATCAATCAAACATGAATTAGGTGCTATCTGACGGCACATACTTTTGCATGGAGTCTCTAGAAATATGTTTGACAACATATTTTCTCTAATACAGATAAGTAACAAGTTAAATGCTGTTAACTATTTTTAAAGAGATGTTGACTATTTGGATGTAGTGAATAGCCTTGTATAGCATTTTGCAGAACTTACATTACCTTACAGTAATTGCTTTTATAACATTTTGCTGCAGTTCTTGAGGTTGGAGATGGTGTGTTTGAGGTGCTCTCTACATCTGGAGACACACATCTTGGTGGTGATGACTTTGACAAGGTTAGTTCTTCCATTGTGACTTAATATCACAATAATCAAGACTTTGGTGCTAGCTTGCTCAGTTTGACTACTTGATGTACTTGTATGTGTGCATGTGCACATTCCAGACCATCTCATATTTCATTGTACTGCATGTATGTGTCATTTATGAAACTTTCTGCCACTGGAGGTAAAACTTTTCAGTGATCACACAATATGATTCTTTTCATTAAGTTATGCAGTGCCTTGTTTTTGTATGATCTCTGTTTGAGTAAACATCATTCTTCAAGGAGTCAGATTTTCATGCATCAATCAGAAGACCCGCCAGGTGTTATCTGATGATATATGGATTTGTGACATATAATTTGCAGTGTCAATTATTTGTTACCTGCCATGCTCAACTGCCATGTTTATAGCTCTTTCATTATTTACTTGGAGCTAAATAGGTGAAAACTTTTTCTTTTTCATTGGTTTCTAATGCACACATCTTTGTTCTGTGAAGTTTCATAAACATTTTTTTAATATGCCATTAGCTTCCGCCTAGATGTCCTTTCTGACTACTTCTAGCTGGGTTTCCTAGGAGTCTTACCCTTTCTTTTACTTCCACAACATGTGGTCCATTTAACACATCATCCCGATAAACAACTCCACCCCTTCTCTCTCTCTCTTTTTCTTTTGTTTGTTGAAGCTAATATGTTTGTCCCTAATATGGTTCTATTAAATATTGTTCATTGTTCTATGAAATTCATGTATCCTTGTCCAAATTTGTTTCAGTTACTGGATGTTCTAATATGTTTTCTACTCGTTGTAATATGTCATTGACAGATTCTAAACCTTTATTTACATTGATAATTCTTTGCTAAGGTAGCTAAAATTTAGTGTGTTTAAATGGCCAAAATTAAACTCACATATGGTGGTATACACCCTAAACAGCATCCATGCAGATGCTTCGCTCATGTAATCTGACAGTATTTAGTGCGCTTACAGCAATTGACCTATATGTGCATTGTGTTACCCAAAAAAATGCTTATTTTTCTCACTTTCTGCAGAGGGTTGTTGATTGGCTTGCTGGTAACTTTAAGAGAGATGAAGGCATTGATCTTTTGAAAGACAAACAAGCTCTTCAGCGACTAACTGAGACAGCGGAGAAGGCTAAGATGGAACTATCATCCTTGACGCAAACAAACATTAGGTTAGATTCTTATGTCACTTCAATTTCCTTTTTGATTTACGTGTTAAACTCTCTTGATCTCTATCTTTTGTAACTCTTCCTAATGCAAGAAATATTAATACTGTTTGTCAGTCTGCCATTCATTACTGCAACTGCTGATGGCCCCAAGCATATTGAGACAACCATTACAAGGGCTAAATTTGAGGAATTGTGTTCTGACCTTCTTGACAGGTATGACTTATCTTTTGTTGTTGTGGAGACATTAAGAAAATATTGACTAGATGGTTATTTGCTTTCTATTTATTTCCTTGATTTTTTTAAATTTTTTTTGAATAATTACTTTTTTAGAAATCATCACTTCTTTCTATTTGGTGATCTCAGCTCTTTAATTTTTGTCCATGATGAAGTCATACTTTGCTAGAAAACATCACTTCTTTCTATTTGGTGATATCTGCTCTTTGATTAAAGTTAATAACTTTAGGTATGTACCAAGCATGCCAAGTGTTAAATATTGGACTGTTTATGTTCTCCATTCCATCTTGCTTCTAGACATTTGTCTGTATATTTAACATATTTGATGCTTATACCTTCTTTTGTTGTCTTTTTTTAGACTTAGAACTCCGGTAGATAATGCCTTAAAAGATGCAAAACTTTCATTCAAGGATATCGATGAGGTGATACTTGTGGGTGGATCAACCCGTATTCCAGCTGTTCAGGAACTTGTTAAGAAGATGACAGGAAAGGAGCCAAATGTTACAGTCAACCCTGATGAAGTTGTTGCCTTAGGGGCTGCTGTTCAGGTCAGTATTTGATCTGAACCTGCTCACCATGTTACTTGTGCAATTATTTGTTAAAAGGCCTAAAAATAATAATTTGTTCAATTTACTAGTTAGTAAGCTATGCAGATAATTTCTGTTGGATTTATCTTTCTTCTTTAACCAGAGCCATATGGCATTTTGTCCTAAGCTGGAACATTTCTTATGCTTTGCTATTCATCTTTATTGACAACTGCTACTAGGTAGGTAAATCAATATCACTACATGTTATTGAATCGTTGTTGCTTCAAGTAGTACGATAAGGGATTAATTTTCTGTAGCACAAAACTTGTACTGATTGATGGTTATTTATTTTATTATTTCTTGTATAAACTATGTAAAGCGGTATGGTATCTTCATTCTAGATTACAAATTATGCCTATCATGACAATGTTAGGGACATTGAGGTGAAAAATGCTGTTTAAATTATAAAAGATTCGATATGATATTTGCATTGGAAGACATGCAAGCTCATAAAAGTACAGAAAGAAATACAAAATATATTTTTTAATATAGTTTTGTTTGTATGATGTTTTCATCCTCTGACCTAACTATATTCTATAAAAGTCTGTTATCTTTTGAACAGCAGAGGAATCATGCTTTGCTCTTACAGATATCTTCATTAGATAGATATTCTTGTTGTTGCTGCTGGTATGTATTACTAAAAGATGCATCCTAGTTCATGACCTCATGCCACAAACTCTGGAAAATACTAAAATTGAAAAATAATTTTAATGATGAACCATGTTTTAAATAGCATAATAGGTCTAATAGACACCTTATATCGCTGCTATGTAGAGATGTACTTTTGAATTACTGACATGCTATGAACTTTGTGGGTTGATATGCATCCATCAATTTCTCAAATGGTTTTGCAAAACAGTGACCTGCTCTTTTCCCAATTACTATAAATATGGTACAATCTAGGTGGTTGCTTGCCTTTGTGCAAGTTTTGCTGAAACTAATCTGTTAGCTAGTTCCTTTCAATATTTCTCATCTGGGATGACTGACTTATTCATAATTCATTTTTTCTGTTTCAGGCTGGTGTTTTGGCTGGAGATGTCAGTGACATTGTTCTTCTGGATGTTACACCACTATCTCTTGGTCTGGAGACTCTGGGTGGAGTGATGACAAAGATCATCCCAAGGAACACCACATTGCCCACCTCCAAATCGGAGGTCTTCTCTACTGCTGCAGATGGGCAGACAAGTGTTGAGATAAATGTTCTTCAGGGTGAAAGAGAGTTTGTGAGGGACAACAAATCACTAGGAAGCTTCCGTCTTGATGGAATTCCCCCAGCCCCACGGGGAGTCCCGCAAATTGAAGTCAAGTTTGATATTGATGCCAATGGTATTCTCTCAGTTACTGCTGTAGACAAAGGCACTGGGAAGAAGCAAGACATCACGATAACTGGCGCTAGCACATTGCCTGGTGATGAGGTATGCTTTCTTCAAGTACCACGTGAAGATAACTATACTTTCATACTTCAGATTGCATATGGAGGCTCTGTCGTGTATTAAAGATCTGGTGTTTCCATTGGTGTTGTTGGAGAGTAGCTATTATACTTTATCATATTGATTGGCCTTTTTGTTTTGATACTTACCTTTTATTTTGATAATTATGCCACTATTGCCTCAAAAACTCATTGTTTGATATTTCTAGCAATAATCCAAGTGAATCTGAGACAGGCTTTGTTTTGGTGAAAATCGTTTCATTTGATCTCTTGCTTAATTGTGATTTCACGTGTTCAAGTTTTCTCCTCTGAATTTGCAATAATATCATCTGATGTCATGTATTTTTGTGTTGCCCACTAGTGCTGCTAAAATCATTTGAAAAGGTTGGCATAGGATGTGTCCTTTAAAATTTGTTTATATGCACCTGTTCGCAACTTCGCGCATTGGCTATGTAAAATAGAAAATGCTTGTTTCACATTTTTGAACTCTCGGCAACAAGTACGTTTAGTCATTGATATTTACGTTTAGTCATTGATATTTATCCTGAAGCTGAGCATAGTTAAATAATAATTTTTTTTTCTTTCTTTTTTGGGAACTATGCAGGTGGATAGAATGGTGAAGGAAGCTGAGAGGTACGCCAAGGAGGACAAGGAGAAGAGGGATGCCATTGACACCAAGAACCAGTCGGAGTCAGTGGTGTACCAGACTGAGAAGCAATTGAAGGAGCTGGGAGACAAAGTTCCAGCTGCTGTCAAAGAAAAGGTGGAGGCAAAGCTTAAGGAGCTTAAAGATGCCATCGCAGGAGGATCTACCCAGAGCATGAAAGATGCCATGGCTGCCCTCAACCAGGAGGTGATGCAGCTTGGGCAGTCGCTCTACAACCAGCCTGGAGCTGCTGGGGCCGGTCCAGCTCCTGGGGCTGATGCTGGGTCTGCAGGCTCCACTGGCAAGGGACCAGATGATGGTGGGGATGTGATTGATGCAGATTTCACCGATAGCAAGTGAAGATGGATCATTGGGTAGCTAAAACATCTTAGGCAACCAGGACTGAATTTTTTTACACAATTTGTATAGGATATGGGCGTGGTGAGTTTAGATTATTCTGGCATCGCCTCGATCTGTTGTGGAATTTTGAAATGAGAAATATTCACAGGAAGGCTAGATTTTTCAAGATGACTTGCTGGAATTGGTTGTGGACTGGGAAAAGTTGAAAAATATTTTTCAGCCAAGCCTTATCTTACTTGTGGAATCTGCATTTTTATTGAAGATAAATCACTTGAATAATATGTGCACGAAAGTTTATATGCTCCTATATGAAAATATTAAAACCCTCTTCTTCCCTTTGGTAAGCTTTTTCATGATACTGTCTTTATATCGTTTGTTAGTTGTTTTCTGTAAATTATCGAGCCTTGCTTTTGTTTCGGTACCTGCATGATGCTCCTCCAATAGGTTGACAGATCTTCCTCTGCTTGTGAAGTATAGTCTTGAAACGGCTGACAGCTCTGCTTGCAGATGTTGGCGGCTGGCAACACTTCAAGCTTGCAACATTTCGTCTCTGCGTACGATTGGAGGGAGGGGATGGACTGATTGCATCTTTTACTTGATTTGAGAAAGGGAGCAAAACAAAAAAAAAAAATGGAGATATGGAAGCAAGAAGGGAAGTAGAAAGCAACGTCAAGAACAAACTCCCAGACTAGATGTTTTTCCTTTCATTTATGTATTTTATTTTGTTCATATTTATTGTACACATATTTCACTATATTTGTTATACTTAGATTGCTCAGGCTTCAACATACTCTTTAGTGTATGGCTAGCGTTGGTAGTTCAAGAAACTAGTAAAAAATGATGGCAAAAACTATGATAAGGAAATCCAGTTTGTTGGGGCATAAGATCTAGATCAGCTAGCTGCGTTGAAAACAATGTGAGGAAGGGTTGGTGGTGGTAATGGTGCATCTAAGCTTCAAAGTCACGAGAGAAAAGTAGTTAGCCAGTACCCATGGTTGTAGTCCTGCAAGGATGAGACATCTGTAAAGAACCATGATTTAGATGCATGGTAGGTACCTACAACACCATCATCCGAAACTCTCAACGATGCAGCCTTATCATTTATGCCCAAAGATCGATTTTGTAGCTGAAGTGGAACATGACATGCTTCATGGAGGGTAAGTGAGACCCTATCAAGTGGAGGACCAACTTGCTTCTTGCAGAAACACTGATAGAAACCAGGACTTCAATCTCATGGATGTTTAAATGCATCAGATACCAAAACATTGTATATCCTCATTGGTGTTGTTCCTATCAGTATCTTCAAGCCTGCTCAATGACCTCGGCACAGAATTCATCAGGCCCCTTATTCTATGTTTGTGCCTATGTATCAAATTATCAGAATATAAAATGCCAGGATTCCAGGGGTTCCATCATTGAGTGTTGTCATTGGGTCAAGGATGTAGATCAATATTACCAGATAGTGCTTTTTTTATAAGCGCAATATGGAATGAGACTGGCATCAACAGCTTGAAATGATAACTTCTGGTTGAAAACTTCTTGTTTGTGGTAAACTGAATTATTTTTTCCAGCTAATACTGCTATGCTATGCAAAGTTATGGATGAACAATCCCTATTTCCATTGCGCTTCATAGGTAAGAACCTAGATTCTGAAAATTGAATCAACAAGAGATAGGAGTTAACCATATCTGTTACCCAGTCAGCCTTTAAGGCATCATTTAAGCTCCGAAAGTACTGAAATCATTGTGGATTTTGGTGTGAAACTCCCACCAAGCATGATAGAAAATAGTCCAACGGGGATTTCTGAGGACCTGCTGTGGAGCCAGTTTGAACTCAAGGGTCTTCAATTCACTGCTTCTGTGATGCAACTGCTTAGAGAAACATGCAAAGTCCAAGTAACCAATCCACAACCATCTGGCTAATACAAAGTGCATGAACACCTGAAATGTTGTAATCAGAGTAATACTGATGGTTTCATATTAACATTCACTCTAGATATTAACAGAAGTTAGACATGGTTCATGCAGAAAGCTACACACATACCTAGATGCAAACATGCAACATAGGTGCTCTTGGGAAAAGCTAACACACCTTGCTGATAAAACACACTTAGTAATACCGGCCAACAGAGCGATGACCATGCCAAATACATAGATACCCCACAAACTACATATCTTTCGTCCGGTCTATCAAGCAACTGACAGAACTGAGCGTTTAAATGTCCGATTTGATCTCTGTCCATTGACTGAATCCTCCATTGTCAGGCCTTGTGCACCAAAACAGAAGTACTGATTCATTAGTCTAGCATTCACAAAACCAGATTTCTGTGGTGTGTTCTCTGTCATGCTACCTCCAGTAACTGATGAATTTGAGCAGGAGGCACCAGCACTGGGCTCATTCTCTCCACAGATGCCCTTTTGTTTATCTGACGAGGGGGATGACATCGATGACTTTGGGAAAGAACCAGATGGATACCGTGTTGGAGGAGCCAGGTGCGGCATGGTTTGAATTACCCCATGCATTAAACCTGCAGCAAATTTCTTCTTTGTGGTTGGACTTGGAATGGAACTCCTAACAGAAAGAGTTCGCTTGTTGTTCAGGAGTGATGTTCCCCTGGAGAATCGCTGTCGAAGGGGAGTTGGTGTCTCCTCATGCTCGCTCCATTTCTTCAAGGAGTCCAGTGAGTCATCATCTCCCAATTTCTTTGGTGTATCAGTTTTCTTCTCCTTCCGACGAGGCCACCTGAGAAAAATCATGAGACGCCTTGCTGCACTGTTAACAGGATTTTGTTTCTTCTTGTCTGAGAACTCTTGGTTTTCATCAATGGTGCCAAAATTTAGAAGTTCACTCCTGCTAACACTTGAGCATGAGCTAGGCCTTCCACTGGCTTCTGATGCTTCAATACCTGCATACAAGAATATCTCTGCATCCGAGATTCTAAAAGAGGTACCTGGGCTGCTTCCAATACCTTGCATCTTTATGTGGGAAGCAATGGCTGATCTTGCCATGCAATCCTTTGAATTTGAGATTCCTCCAGCCGAAATCAATTGTTTAATCAGTATTTCAGAAGATGCTGATCGTGGGTGTTGTCGGAGTAGATCCAATGGTGTCAGACCATCAGCATCTCGAATGTTTAGGTTGATTGATCGGACAGTCATCAAGAGTTCAACAAGGTTAGAGTGCATATTACCAATCACAGCCATGTGAAGGGCTGTCCTTCCATCATTATTCCTGAGATTGATGATTTCTTGAATATTTGCAATAGTTCCAGAAACCAGCTGCTTCACGAGCTCCATTTGTCGGTCAAGCCTTCGGAAACCAGGAGTTCTGAAACCTGCCACGGCCATATGAAGAAAAGTATCTCCAGCATTATTTGACAAAGTGGAGGATGATGGAGATGCAGTAATTAAGGCTTCCACAACTGACAAGTGTCCTCGAAAGGCTGCCACGTGCAGTGCTGTGTTCCCTTGATTATCTCGAGCACTGATTATATCGTAAGATTGCACTAGATCCTTAACTATCTGCACAATTAGTTTGGATTGATTAAAGTTAATAAGAAATTAATTTCAAATGAAAATTCATGGTAAGTGTTTCTCAATGGGATGCCGATGATATGTATTTGACACCTCCTCTAAGTTTGCACTTAAATGAATTTGTTTTGGAAACTTAACTTTGTAATACTTGACATAAGGAAATCTTCTAAATAATACAGAAAGCATAATAGTGAAGAATTCCCATAAAGAATAAGCAATGCAAAAGGATAGAGGCTCAAACAATGAACCATGCAATTAATTCAAAGGAGTAGCATATCCAAAACACGGAGGAAGTACCTCATATTATGAGAGCTCAAGAATCTCCCCCAGTTTTGGAAGAGAAGTCCTTTATTAGAATAAGCAATTTATCTTTTATTCAATGATGTAAAATCCTATTGCATTTTCTTCGAAGAAACATAATTTTCACACTACTATGCAATTTGGCACAAGCATGGCACAGGATGCAATTTACAAAAACAAAATAAATTTGAAACACTGAAGTTTTGCCAATTAGAGTTTGATCCACATCCTTTCCTCCTATTACAAATTCTAAAAATAGTGAACTATTGTGATTTTACAAAATTATTTAACCCGTAAACCTCCAGAGGCATTTGCCTCAGCCCTCAGATAGTCAAATAGCCTTCACAGTTCAAAAATAAACTATTTAGAATCATGGGTATTGAAGTAATTATGGTCTCATCAATTGCACAGCTAAAAAGATCAGATGTCACATGAGAAACCTTAGTTAAATGCACATGCTAACCTCTATGCTTAGATCTTGCATGCGTTTGTATTTTCTTCGGTGTTCACATGCAACAATTTTTGTATCTTCATTTAGTTCTTACTTCTTATTGATGTTGACAAAACCTCCCCCTTGTAGCCGACCATGCTGCAGATTTCCAGTATGATACTAGAGGCTGAATAGTTTTCATCTGCTTCATTTGTTTCTTCACTTTCACATCAACACATAATCACTTTATCTAGAAAATATGAACAGAAAAGAAAAAGAACAAGAAGGAAAATTGTACGTGGGCACTTAAATTCAACCTAACTATCAGCTCATCACTCATTAATGGATGCTCAAAATATGCCAAATTCCTGGTTTTGGATTTATAACCTCGTGTTTCTAATAAGAAACTAATAGTTTACAGAATCATGAGAGTAACATGACCATAGTTTTGTTCTTTTTTATCCCTCTTTATATAGCCGTGCTGGGAATATGCTCATGTTCACATCCCTTCCATGTTTTAGAGACTAAAGTTGATAGAATGATGAAATTAATACTACTAGATTGCAGCTTATGCAGCTTAAATACTCAGTTCACCTACTTCATTAGATAATTGGTTCTATAGCCTTGTTACATTTGGCTGGGAGATGGTTTTGTCGATCAGTTCCACTAGTTTTTATATTTTTTTCTGTCTATTGTATGTTTATTGTGAGGCTTCTACTGCAAATAATATCAGCAACTAAATGCTGATACTGATTTTCCAACAGCACCACCAAACAGTTGCTTGATGATCCATCTAAAATTACAAATGTTTTAAGAAAATGTTTCAGATAAATAGTTCACAAAATAAGTTTGCTGGCAGCTACACACTCAGGAAATTTAGCATCTTCAGTATCAACATTAGCGACTAACAATCAGTACAAGGCCTAGGATGAAACAAAAGCAAAATTACTAATGAGGCAAGTTCCAAAATAACAGCCCGATATTTTGAGGTCTGCATCAATTGACTTGAGGGAGAAAAAAAAATGTATGACCAACAAAAAAAGGATATTCTAGAACTGATATTAAACAGCTTGGTAGTTTGGTAGAAAGAATAGGCAGACGAAACCAAAATAACCTCTGATGTTTTACATTGGAAGGGCATTTGTTGTCATTTAACAGTAGGAACAACCAAGTCTACGTACATACGCACAAACGTACTATATACATACATACACACACATGATATAAAATCCTAAGAAAGAATTGCCAGTTCTTCATATCAAAGAAGGTATTTAATCGACAATAAACTTACCAGACATTATCCAAGTATCATTACATGTTATTAATAATGGAGCATATCAGATTCTTTTTGTACATAAAAATATGAAAGAAACAAAGAAGTTATTTCAGCAAGGAAATAAAATGATTAGAGGGCTACACCTCCAACCAAAATCAACAGTCTAAAACCCAAAATCATGAGATGGCAAATCTATTGCTGCCGATTTGCAACCCTTCAGACAAGGAGAAAGCACTACCATTTAAACTGTATTCATTTATTCACATTTATCATTATCATTATTGTTATTCAAACTATTATTTTAACATATCAAAAACAATACAGAGAATGTCGAAGCAAACACATCTCAAGAAAAATTTACTGGAAAAGCACTACTTTAAGCAAAATGCTGATATGGACCATAAGTCAACACTAAATCAATTCAGCTAGATAATCCAAAGAGTCGAAGCAGTATCACCTCAACTTGCCCTCTGCCAGCAGCAGCATGCAAGATGGTAGATCCTTGAACATCTCTATAAGCTAAGACATCAGAGCAGTCCTCAAGAAGCTCTTTCAGGATCTCCAAGTTCCCTCCTCTAGCAGCAGCATGAACAGCCCTGTTCACCATCTCCCACTTAAAAATCGAAATACTCCCACCCGACCCATCCGCCGCCTCTCCGCCGCTGCCACCTCCCAAGCTCCTCGGAGACACCGCAGAGTCAAACAGTAGCCTAAAAACCTCAGAATTCTTGCTCCTCGCCGCGGCGTAAAATATATCAGTCACACCATACTCTCCTTCTCCAAAGACTAACAGTGGCGCTCTCTCCAGCAACTCTTGAACAAAGCTAATATCCCCTGCTGAGGCTGCAGTGTAGAGCAGCCAACCACCATATCCAGCTCGAATCAGAGTATTCTTTCGGTTCTTCGTCTCGCACTCGAGAAGGAGGCTTCGGGCGACAAAGGACCGACATTTCGCAGCATCGACGAAACGGGCATCATCATCCCAGACCGTTTCGAGCCGCCGGATCCGGCGGAGGGAGGTGAGCTTGATGAGGAGGTTGGCATCAAGGTGGAGGAGCTCCCGGACCAGGTCATAGTGGCCATTGGCTGCTGCCCAGTCAATGGGGGAGGCATACCACCACTGGTCCCCGGTACTCTCCCACCGAAGTGGGAAGTAAGATTGTGGCATTGGGAAGAGAAAGTAAAGAAGAATGAGGAAGATAAAAGGAGCCAAGATGAAGAGAATATAGAAGAACAAATGTTTTAGAGGTCTAAGAAATGAGCACCAAGGGAGAAAACATTAAGCAAGCATAGAAGAGCAGGGATTTCATAGAACAGACCACATAAGAACACAGAATACCGCAGCAAACTGAAACTTGAGACCTGGCAGCTTGAGCTAATATCTAAGTAGCTCAAAAGATGGTGAAAGTTTTTTCTTTTCCTTTTCTTTTTGTTTTTCTTGGGAGAAATAAAACACAAGTAATTACTAAAGGAAGTTAAGAAGGTGAGGAGAAAAAGAGGAGGAACAGTGGAACAATATCTTGAGAGAAGCAGAGAAGTGCAGAGAGATCAGTTCACGAGAAAGGGAAAGTAAATATGATTCATATGTGACGTTTAAGCAATAAAGAGCCCAAGAGCCAGGAAGGTTCAGTCAAGGTTCAGTATGAGAGGGAGAAGATGCAAGCAAGTGAAGAAGATGGGGAGAGAAAAAGAAAACAACTAGAAAGTGCAGCTAGAACACAAACCTCAAAGGACCCAGAGGTTAAAGCAAGCCCTCTAAGAAATGGCTTCAAGGGCCATGAGGAATCAAAGGTGGTAGAGAAGAATATGGGGGAGGGGGATGGGAGAAGGGGAGGGGGAGGGGAGGGAAGGGTGGTGGCTGTGGCCCTGAAGAGAAGGGAGGTTAATAATAGTCAGAGGGAGAAAGGTTATGTGGATGGGAGAAGGGTAAAGATTCTTCTGGTGTTACCAGGGAAAAAAAAAAACAAAGAAAAGAAAAGAAAAGAAAAGTTTGGGGGAAACCGGAAGTGGGGTGTGCAGATAATGATGAAGACTTCTCTATGTATCAAATTTGAAGAAAATCTATATGAAGCACCATAAAGTTGTTGGACTACTGAAAGCTTTGGATTGGTCAGAAAGGAAAAAAGGCAGGGATACATCGGTTGTGCTTAAAATGAGTTGGCTGTGGGTGGGTTTGGCAGGGCATGCTGGTCTCTGTCACTTGGGTGAGTACAGGAAATATTATTAGATGTTGTGTATTGATTACAGTCTGTTGGATATTAGTATTTGAAATTATGTGCAGGGTTTGTCTCTAATTTCTCTATCATAAACAGGATTCGGGTCATGTGACCTTTGTTAATTGGAATCTTGGAAAGATATCTGCATGATAATGCAAGTTGGTACTGTACTTGCATGGTGCTTCCCTTTTTTTTTTTTTTTTGTGTGTGTGTGTAAGATACTTGCATGGTGCTTCCATTATGAATTTGTAAGCACCAACCAACCTGCATTACAACAGTGTTCATCTTCAAGCCAGCCAACTTTATCTCAGTTTGTTGTCATTAGTATTTTTTTGAAATTTGAGATCTTGGTTTTCTTGGAAAGGTTCTGGATTCTTAGATAAAAGTTGAGATATTGAAAAAAAAATCCATATTGCCAATCAAAAGCAATAATTGTTTTTTAAATATTGAGATTTATTAAGTTAAAGTTCTATCTGAGAAAGTAAAAAAGTGATTGATTGATATGAATGATATTTCATTGATCAAGATCTGGAGATTTATTAATTTATATTTATGAAGATTTTAATTGGGATGAAGTTATACTTATATGACCTAAATTATATCTTTTTTAAAGCGTTGGTTGACGTCTTTCTCCACTTGAAGAGTTTCAGGGTCAAATCGTCGTTATATTTCTAAAACATTGAAAAAAATGATACTCTTATTATGTTTTTCAAAAAAAAAAAAAATGAAAACAAGAGAAAAAAGTTATACCCCCATGTTGGCCATGATTTGCTTTGGTATAATTCAGGTCATATGATCGTGGCCATTCATGGGTTGATTAAGCATGCATGCTAACCCGGACCCATAGCGTATGGCAAATGGAAGCAATTGCAACATCGAGAAAAGTTTACTGCTTGATTGAGAAAAGCATATAATCCTGTCCTTTCTTTTCAAATCAATAATGTAGTTTAATTGTATACATTTCATATGCATCCAATATTGAGAGGGACAGATTAGCAAGCTAGCTTTTAGTAAAACCAAGTGTAGAGGAAGATGAGCACATCAGAAGAAACAAGATAAAAAACACATTTTTGGTTTGGGAGGTTAGAGGTTATGATGACAAAGATGGTGAAAAGCCAAGAAAAGAGAAAAAAAACAGAGGATGTAATGTAGGATCCATCACAAACTCAGAGTGGAGAAGATCACTATGAGATATAAACCTTACAAAGACATAAAACAAAGTGAAGAGACAAAACAATGGATCACCTCTCTGATGGCTTCACTACTGTTTGCAGTCCTTTGTTTTTTTTTCTGAGGAAACTTCTGGTATTCTTGTATAGCTAGTGCTGGATGCTAGTTTCCAAGACACAAACAAAAAGCTTTCATCAGTCCAGAACTTATGCATGCAGGCCCTTGGAAAATCCGGCCTTTTGTTTCAGTTTTCTTGTGGGATATTGTTGTCATTTTCAAGAGGCCGGACTTTCTCTCTTTCACCAAAGCTCTCTCAAGAATATCTGCAAGTTTTTGTTTGCATGTTTTGAAGATTCGTGCTTTTATACTCAGGTGTTCATATTTCATAGGCTCCCATATTTATTACATTATAAACGGTGTAATAGGTTATCAGATTTAGTTTTCTAACTCTATTTGAACTAGAGGATATGTTACTTAGATCAAGTCATGGGACCTTGATGTTAATTTTCTATAACCACCGGCATTATACGTCATGAGCCATGCTTTACACCACACAAGCCAAGAAAAAGGCACCTTACTTTTCTGGTGGTCTGCAAAATGCCTCCTAGAAGTGGGCCTTAGCTTATTAAATAAATGAAGCCAGTGCAGTACCCAAAGAAGTTAATGTAACAACCAGTGGAGATCAGTTTCCTAATGTCTTTCTTGTGTTTCTGCTTCATTTTCCTTCATATATCTTGTCTCTTATGTTTTTTGTGGAATTTAAATTCTCTACAATTTTGGGTGCAGAAATAGATTTGCATGGTGGATTCTTATCTTGGATAGAACTTTGGTATGTATGTATGTGTGTGTGTGTGTGTGTGTGTATAAAAGACATACAGTGGTAAGTTAAATTTTTGGCATGCAGTATAAAAACCAGAGAGTTCTGACACTCGTGAGCAGGATTTCAGATGTGGTGCTGTCATACATCATGAAGCAGAATCCAAGGACATATTGTCAGAGTATCAAATAACATGATGAATGTAAAAGCCAACATCTTTCCGATTCTTTTTAGAATTTTATATGCATTTTTTCAATTAAAAATACCTAAAAACAAAATATGTGAGGCTTGAGTAATTACACAACTAATAAAAGTTTGCAGTTATCCTAATTATAAAAAATTCCTAAAATTTAAATGTGGAAAAAATATATAATGACGGGTCATATTGGTCTTATGGCATAGCTAAGAATCGACTAATATTTTTCTTAAAGAAAGTACTATTAAGTAAAGAGCCAATCTCTTAAGGAGCGGTTAATGTTGAGTTTTTCTTTTCTTTTTTTTTCTCATTTCAAATTCCAAATCTCATTCTTTTCATCCTTTTTGCATCTGGTATCTCTATCTTCATGTAAGCTGAGAAATTTTTTTACATGGAACCGGAATTTTTATTCGAAGTCCATCTCTTAATTCAATGCTGGACACCACCCGGCTTCTTTGACACAAAAAAGTTTTGCATTTCAATGAGGCAAATGAGTCCATCTAACACATCAAAAGGCTCAAAAGCAAAACTCTATCTGGAAAGGACGAAGGGCTTCCTGTTTAACATAACTAGTGTGTTTCACATGAAATACTGATGAAGATGGAGTGGATCTTGAAAAGGGATGATTCACCTAGCCTTCTAAATACCAGTTCTGAATTTATAATAATACATATGAAAATACCAGTTCTGAATTTATAATAATACATATGATGCAAGTTTGATGGGTCGTCCGGACTTCACCTTTCCATTCTTTCTTTTTCTTTTTCCTCAAAATGTCTAAAGTAAGGAGACTCACTCTTAAAAGTTTGATGTATCAACTCCATCCCTATATTAGGAATCCTTTGGTTCATGGGAGTTGGAGGAGGTCTTTTTGTGATTTCCGGAAAGTAGAAAAGACTCATTTTATTTGGTTAAGTTTTAAAAGAAGAGAGATGGAAAAAAGATTTTTCTATGGGAATATAATTGCTATATTTCATGAGAAAAAAAAAATTATCGGAGAGGCGAGTTTTTGAAATTCTTATGGAAAGAAAATTGAAGGTATTTTTTGTCTAAAAATACCCTCTCGATGCTTTTCTTATATATTAATATTAATATTAATATAATATTTTTGTTTATTGTTAATATAATATTTAGGATAAATTATACAGACACCCTTTCAAATTTAAATCACTTGCACTTGCACCTCTTATATTTTAAAAAGTATCAAACATGTCTCTGATGTTTTTGAAATGTTCTGACGAGGCCCCGACAGCCACTTAACCACTGACGGCGTCTGCTTGCCGTTGCGATGGATAAAAATACCCCTCTGTCACGGGGACTATCCAATTTCAAATGAAAATTTTGTAGTTGGGTTTCGACCACAACCTCCCAATTTCAAGGATTTTGTAGTTGGGTTTCCATCTTTTTGTGGTCCTCTCTTCGACAAATTTCAGACAATTCAGTCATGCAAAGATAGAAAATTTGGTGGGAGTGACAGTTGAGGATCGTGAAAGAATCGATAAAGATGCGATCTTTGATCAAGAAAGAGATAAAGTTATTTTATTTGATCAAGAAAGTGTGGAAGGGGTGAAGATGGCGTTGTGGGATGGTGGCTATACACTGATGAGAGGGAGAAGAAGGAAGATGATATGGGTGCTCTCATTTTAGATTCTGAGACAGAGCAAGAGCAAGAAGGTGAGGTTCTAATTCTCGGTTCTCCAAGACATGCCTGTTGCCCGAAGATACTTTTTCGGAGGTCCTGGCTCGTCGCATGGAGAATGTAACTGATGAGGAGAGGCTAGCTCCATTGTAATTGATCGAATCCATTACTATGATGAAAAGCTCTACATTGTATAAGATTGATGGAGGAGATGACAGAAAGCTTGAGAATGATCCAGTAGAGGAAGATGGAAGAATAATTAAGTGGCAAAACTACTTTACAATAGACTCTTGGGGTCCTCAACATAACCAGCAGACCTAAAAAGAACAATCATGTAGGTCAGACTGAACAAACACAAGGAAAAGCCTTTAAAGTTTAGCGATCTATCGCTAGCCAGTTTCCGAATTTGAATCCAGAAGCAAACTCATTTTCTCCAGCTTCAAATGCCCTGCAAAGTGGATGTATATAGAGTATTTTGGTTCAAACCAATATAATGCCTTTAAAGTACTTTTGCTAGATAAATAACTCAGAACATGTCACTGAGAGGGCTTATATTGTAAAGGTGATCCAGGTTGAATGACACAAAGGCGAAAGAATTTTTGGTGCTGGCTTTCTCCTTTGCATGCTGAGTCATGACCAAATGGACTTCATGTTGCAATTTTTTTCAGAACTCCTCACTTATTGTCTCTGTACATAATGTGACCCCTCTTATAAAATTACAATTTGAGTAGCAAGCTGCTTCCTTGCAAACTTACTTAAAGAGAAAAACTTACTTGATCAGTAGAGATGAAGAAATGGCTTAGTTCAATGTTCTGCTGCATAAGCTCAGCATCAAAATTGCCGGGCAGCATAACTGGATAAAACTCACTGGATATAGTACATTGTGATCAAGTGATATTAACATAATACGCATTGCTCTCAACAGAGAATTTAATCCCTCAAACAGTAGATAACAATTACAAATGAAAAATCACACCATACTCTCCTCCATATCCTTTCCAATGAATTTTAAGTTAAGGTGAACTGAGTTTGATTTTTTTCAGAGAATCTACAAGGCCCAAGACATTTTATTGTATATGCAAGAAAGGGATAAAAAATGCTGAAAATTGAATTCCACTGAGCATAGAGTTGTGAAATGAACATCAAAAAGTGCACCTTGGGTAATCCAGGATCAGCTGGACTCGCAGGGATTGTTAGTGTGTGCATGCTTTCATGCTTATCTGTGTTGCCAATGGTGCTTTGTTAAACTTGAATGAAGAATTCTATGTGACCATGGACACTGAAATTTCAGCAAGGGTTTGAAGGGATTTGCAAGTCAATTAAGGACCTGTCTCATGGTGATTCACTGGTGCAAAATAGTGCCATTGCAAAATCAAAGACATATCCTCAACCATGTTCTTTGAATTTAAATCTAGCCTACAATCAATGATCCCAGAAGATGGTGTTAGGTTCTGCATTGACCTCCTCACCCAAATGAGCAGATCCCCTCCAAAGCTCCTTGCTCCATAGACTGAATTGGAGGTTGTCCAGTGTTCAGTTCCAATAGAATAATGCCAAAAATATAGATGTCTCATTTCTCAGCAACTTTCATCATGACAACATATTCTGGATCAAATATGTTGTGCCTACAGCCTTAATGAAAGCAATCAAAACACTCCCATTGATGCTGTTTTTAGTTCTAGGATAGATCATGATACTGGAAGATATAAAATGGATGAAGAGGAAAGGGAGAAGGAAGGAGGAGGGAGAAGAGGAACGCTGGCAATGGAGAAGAAGGAGAAGATCAATCGGACAGGATGGAGGAGGAGGAGGAGGAGGAAGGGGAGGCGGTGGAGGAATGCGCAGAGGTTAAGGAAGCCATCATAGAGGAAGAGAAATAGATGAAGAGGAATGGGAGAAGGAACGAGGAGGAAGGATGAGGGAGAAAGAGGATCACCGGCGGAAGAGGAGGAGATCAATCGAAAAGAAAGGAGGGAGGAGGGAGAAGGTGGAGATAATAATATTTTTATTATTTTATAAAATAATAATATGATGTGATGGTTATATGATACGATTTTATTAGCGGAGATAGATAGCAGGACTACATTGGAATATTTCGATAACTTTAGGGATTAGTTTGATACTTTTTAAAGTACAGAGGGTGCAAGTGCAACTGACCTTAACTTGAGGGGGTGTTTGTATAATTTATCTTACCCTATTTATATTAATATATTAATATTTGTATTAATATAAAGTTTGAGAGTAAAAATATATGATCTTATATCTATTAAAGATATAATGAATATTTTTTATAGTTTTTTCAGCAAAGTGAATGCTCAATTAAACATAAGTTATTTCCAAAATAAGTCAATTTTTCATGGTCAACCAAATATGCCAAAATAAATTTTTAGATATTATATTTTCAAGAATCAACTTCTTAGGAATAATATTTTAGTAAAAAAAAATTCTTCTCATAAATCAAACGAGTCTAGAGAGTTAAGTAATATATCCACAAGACAATGAAATTGGTCGCATATTTATAGTAATGTGCTGGCAAATACTCCTATGGCTCCACTATAATGATAAAGAGATGTTATATATTTTTGCAATCTTTCGCTTCCAACAAAGACAGACATTATTTTTTTTCTCTTACCAAAAAAAAAAAAAAAAAAGCCTAGAGTCATTCATATGGCTTGTAACTACAGTCACTCACTTGTAAATGTGTGATAATTTTTTGATTCTTCGATGCACTCACAAAGATCGTGCAATTTCATGATAACTTACCATGAAGCACCTTATTTTTCTTAAAATACTTAATCTTTTGTAAACAACAATTACTATAACGGCACATAACATTGATAGAAGTTTTGTAGATGAAGTAGACAACATGTTTTAAATGTTATTTCACAAAAATATAATTTTCATGTTATAAATAGTGATAGTGATAAAACAGGTCGTTGAGAATCGTATAATGTCATTATATACGCTTAAAACAACTTTCTTTTGGTTGCTACTATGTGTACATGAATACATACATACATGACATGACATGAAATAACATAAATAAAGGTAGATCATAACTGATATGGCAACTGTTATAATGATACAAACGTCAAGTCTAAGTGCCAGCATAAGTTGGTAATAACTTGAAATAATGTTAGTTACATAACGTTATTCTTATGCAGAAGGGCAACGCTCAATGCTTCTCTCTGTGCATTTCCTTTCTTGAGAGAAAACACTATAATTGAATAGAAGGGGACCATTGGAACATGATATTTCTTTCCAAAGCAAGGGGGCTTTTGGATTTATTTTTCACAAAGTTATTCATGATATCTATTTCATATTCCTTTGTCATAATCAAGTCCTTTAGTTAAACTTCCTCCGGACGGACTTAGGGTTACAATGCTGATTATCATATGGATATGTATTGTTGAATGAACATGAACAAAAATATTTCAATGAACATAGTTTATTACAATTTTTTTTAAAAAAAAAGTTTATCCAAAAGTTTCAATTATAATTACCAACCACCAACAAAGACAAAGATCCATCCATTTAGGCTGCAAATTCTGTGCCCCACAAACTCCAACAAGCATCGGTACTCTTCAAATCACATCTAATCACAAGGAAAACCATAAGCTAACATAATTCCGTGCTTACAACGTTGAGTCATGAGGAAATAAGAATAGCTTTTATTGCTACTGAAATTAAGCAATAAAGAATTTCACATATAAAGTAGCACAGATGGTGGTGCAGGTGGTTTGGGAGACAGGCCATGAGGCTCTCCTGTTTCACTTTAATCAGCCCCTAAAGTAGGTGGTGGTGGTGGGAAGTCACTGTGGAATAAAAGCAGTCTATATTCATGTACTTTTCCAAGGGAAACAAATACCCTCTCTCTCACCACAGAATCTACATGTGGATGAATTGTGGTGGAATAACATGACATACCCATCTTTCTAGGCAACTGCCCATGTGTTCTGAGGGCCATGCTTCTTGTTAAAAGATAGGAGAACCTTTATTTATTTATTTAAGAATGTGAGTGGATGGTCTATATTATGTGTATCTTTATTGTGATGGTTTACACTCAAACCTAAGTGAGCTCATGTGCGACAGGGGAGATCAATTAGGTAGCTATGGCGTTATTGGCCCTCCAAGACAGCACATGCTCACTTCCCACTTTTCGTTTTTATGCCTACTTGAAAATTATAGTTAGTTTTCATGCCATTCATATCGATCGTGAGACGAATGGGGCAGCTAATTGTGTTGCAATCTACTTGGCGGACTACTATGGTGGGATTTTATGGATTGATCATGGAATTGTTCTTCTTTTTTTTCTGTTATGTTTTATTTTTTGATTGTTTTGAATGTATTCATACTTGACATGTTTGAATCATCCACCATAGCAAAAGAATGAAAAATTATAGTTAGTTGTTTGCTTGAAAAAGATAATTGTAGTTAGTTGAAGGAATTCATCCACCCATCGGCTCAACTTCTAACTTTTTTTTTTTATAAAAATATTTTGATAGTAACTTCTAGTTAGGTTACAAGTCACTGACGTTGGGTATATGTGATGTACATGAAGCATAAATAACTATAATCAAGTAAGAGAAGAAATGATGAACATTAACTCCTATCTAATAAATGAATCTGTACTTTTGGCCACTACTCCTTTTATTTAAGTAAAACATAAATTAATTTGTTTGTATGTGACATACATCCTAGGGATGGATACTTGAGCAAACTTCGGCAACCATTTAAGGCTCAAGATCATGGAGGAAGAATCAACTATTTTTTGCATCATAACGATAGTGATGTTTGGATGCTTATTCATCCCATCTATGAGATATATTTAGAAGAGTAAAACTATCTAAATAGGTTATTTTTGTTATCTCACCAACCCTTCAACTTCATTCCTTTGTCTCTTCACTCCTTCCCTTTCATATGAAAGATATTCTATGGATAGACTAGTCTAACATTGATATAAGCTTAAGCCATAAGCATTAAAGAGTTAATGAGCAAACTATTATCATTTTATGTTATTTCAAAAACTCATGCGGCAAAAGTGAAGGAAAAAAAATAAAACAAAACTTAGGATTGAAGCCTCAAAAGCTGTTGTTAGTTGTGGGGATTCAATCTTTGTTAGTCCTACTCAACTTGATTGAAGCCTCGAAAGCCTCAAAAGCTGTTGTTAGTCCTACTCAACTTGATGGACCATTTCAACTAGCGAAGTTGATTAATAATTGTGATTGGATGTATTTGGCATTATATGGATTTGGTTCCAATTTCCAAATGATGGAATTTAACCAAAGCCATTGATTATGGTGGAGAGAGCAAGACTATTGATCCTAGAATAGCTTAGGAAGTTCAAACGCAACTCAAAGAAGATAAAAATCCAACCTATAGGCCGGTGGGAGAAATCATGGACACACTCCACCTTCTGTCACCTGCCAGTCTTCCTTTGTTCAGAGGCAAAATAAGGGAAGATGTGGTGTTTCAACCTTGGGTGGGCAGCCACCCACTCTAGCCTATTGCCATCATGCATGCTATAATTTATTACGATCTGCACCTTAAATTTAATTTTTAATGTTTAAAATTTAATTTAATTTTTATTTTTTTTGTAAAAGAAACATAAAAGAAGATAGGTATAACTCCAATTTCATATTCCACCACCTTCGCAATGCCACCAATCAAATAATAGTCCTTTGTTTTTAAACCTTCCAAGTATGAACCTTCTGTCCTCCCTTTTAAATTGCAAGGACTGGAGCCAAATGCACTACAGTTTATCATTCTTTTGGTAGCAAATCATTGGATTTCTGCCGTATTGTTCTACATTCATGGCTAAGTTCAAACAACATAAAAAACAGGACTGACTTTATCACTTGAAGTTAGAAATAGATCCAGTGATAAATCCATTAATTTCAAATATGGGGTGATATATCTTGTGGTTGTTGGATATGTCCATTAAGCTGTTCCAAAGCTATTTCTGAGGCTTTCTTGCCCAGCCCTAGAATCTAGAGATGTCACTTTCAAAATAATCTTTATAGTTATTTTTGGCATATTTCTTATGCCTAGAAACAAAGATATCATTGGACTCCACTTTAATGCAGCAACAGGAGTGAAGTAGCTTCTTGGCAATTTAAACAATCCTTTGGAATTATGGCATAATTCAAATTATGACAGTCCATTAGCCATCACTAAGTATTGCCTTTTTTTTTAGGGGGAGAAACATCAGTAAACATTGATGAAGCCCCTTCAAGTACTTGGATGAGGTGCTAAAAGAGGATACAGATGAGAAAATATACTGCATCAAACAAGACCAAATTCAAGACCAAACCACCCCAAGCTAACCTTTGTTACCATCACCTAGATGGTCCCCTATGGGATTTAAATTTAGCATCTCCTTTATCTAATGGCAGTGTTTTCCTACCTCCTTTCCACCTCAAAGAACTCATTTCTCCTCTTAACGATCATTCATTTGCACCCTTATGCCAATCATCTTCCCATGGACCCTAAGGTCACATTGTACAGAGGGAATGGATAAAAGATTCAAGTTTGTACTAACTAGCTCAATGAAAGATTCAAGTCCATTTTAATATGGCTATGCTTATACTCTACTTTCTTTAATCCATCACGACAGTGGCCTGCGGTGGGCAAAAGGAGCTCACTCCTCTTATTAGCAAGTGTTTTGGTAGAGCACTCATTCGAAGAAAAGTAGGCATCACATGCTGTGAGACTTTATTGTTGTGACGGGCCTCATCATGAGATGGTACGTAAGGCAGTAGGGGCAAGGCCGGAATGTTAGGATGGTGACAAACATGAAAATAAGAGGGGCTACCACCCTCCCTGTGGTGATACAGCGGTCAAAGTATGAATCAGATCAATATCTATATTTATTATATAATTATAAATTTTTTATTTATATTTATTTTATATAAATCGGATTAGGTTGGATGGACAAAACAGAATGTGAATCGAATAGAAAACTCATGATGCAAGTATTTCAAAATAATTATTATTTTTTTAAAAAAATTAATATTAAAATTGTATCGAATCGGATTTGAAACGGGGCTATCATTAGCCACATTTGACTTCAATCTATTTTGGATATTTCATCTAAAATTCATAGGTTAAATGAGTCAGATATAATTCTGTCACATTCAGATCAAAGTAGATTGAATATTTAGTATGTCGGCCATAATTGCCATCCTTATCTCTTAAGGATTACTGAGTCCAAACTATGTTTCTTTTTCCCTTCTCTTTTGCTCCCTCTTCTTTTATTTTGCGCCAACTCGGACCACAAATTTATATAAAGTCTATAAGTGAAATATAGATTTTAGCACCTGATGCACGGGTTTGATCTTGGAACCATACTGCTGCTGCTACTGCTACTGCTTCTGTGATGAACATCGAAAACCCATGACATTAGAGGCATTTTTATTTGCATGCTCCATGGTTCTACGAACTCTTGGATAACCAGGTAGAACTCACACTGGAATAATAGGCACAGAAATTTGTGGGCATTCAGTGTCTGCCATCTATTGTTGCTCATTTTTGACTGAGTCTAGGAGGGGATAACTAGTGTTGGAATTTGACATATAATATAATCCCTAAAATAATTTGGCATATGATTAGTGGATATCAGATAAAGAGCTAAGAGGACGGTGGATCATAAACATGGATTCTTCAGATATGATAATTACTTGAGTTTTCTGGATTGTGAGCCTCCAAGGACAGTATTACTCTGAGACTCAAAATGAAAATTCTATTTCCTTGCACAACTTCAGCATGATAGCATTATTGGACATAGCAGACCTTAAACTATTAAAATATTCTTTAATCATTCGAGAAAAAACAAAAAATGTCGATCAAGTAATTAAACTATTCAAAATTCATTCAGTAATTCCTAATCTCTCAAATTATTAACTATTCATCAAGTTTTTGTTACTCTTTGTAGTGTTCCTTATGCTTGCGTTTTAATGCGTTCGGATTTAATTAAATTTATCTTTTCTTATTTTCCAAATACCTTTTCTAGATTATCATCGGTTAACATACTTCTCTCAATAGGCATATCATGCGACGAGGCTATCTGATGTCATAACAAGCCAAGTACTTGATCACCTCCATGATTTAAGGCTATTCTATTAATCAATAACTGGTCTGTTCATAATAATATCGAACGAACGACATACATTTTGGACAGGGAATATCATGGGAGTAGTAATCCATTCTACCCACAACTCTTAAGCGTACATCTAACCCCTACAAAACAGTGCCTCCCTTCTTTTCTTCGTCTTGCTATCCTACTCATGGTTCCTCTTCCAGATAGGTAAGCTGTCTTACATCTCAAGAAATGCCACTGCTGTGTATTTTGGGTTTTGCTTTTGAAGTTAAAAGAGGATATAGATAAAGGATGGATAGGATAAAACCTCAAAATGGATGACAGAATAAACCTGAACATGAAATTAAAGAATTACTAGAAATAGAAATAATGAGAGAGAGAGAGAGAGAGAGAGAGAGAGAGAGAGAGATCAGCATTAAATCATCATATGTCACACCTCTCCAAAAGAACAAAAGATAAACTTGAGAATGGCCTGCATAAAAGCTGGGTCAAAGTTCCAGTAATATAGATTGACTAAAAGGATCATATGATTGTTAGTTCCTTAATTAGAGCAAAAGAAAGATAGCAATATCATTAGCTAGCAAAAGAGAGAGCAGTATAAAGAGCATGGTTCAAGCTAGCCTATATGGAAAGGAATAAAAGGCAACAGTATGAGAGATGGGCTAGCAAAGAGAACATGGTTCATTTGGAATCAAAGCAGGGAAGGAAAATACTTCCAAGGAGAGTCTCAGCTCGAATGCAATGCTTTAAGACAGCACATGGATTGTTGGAAGCATGGGTCTACCACAATCCAATGAGCAGTCCATTTCTATAGCTGTCCATACCTCACTTTAACTTTTTTGCCCCTGCTCTCTCCCACCTTTTCTCTTCCATGGACTAACTTTCATGCATTAATCTCCCTCCCAAACAATGTCGCTTTTAGCTACCAGAGTGTATCATAGCTAAGATAACATCCAACCCACATGTGATGACTCTTCACCAGTCTCTCTTCTGCTTCCATTCAAGCATCTACCAGAAATAAATCTCACACACCAGAATAACTGGTGTAGAGTCGGATTCATGCTAGCCAAAATGCATCGGGACCATGACTACAACAAGAATGGAAGATGACCAACAGCTATCAAATGTTGAAATAGAATTAGGATTTCCAGCAAGCTTTTTGACAGGAAAGCAGCTGATAGGACTACGTTTGATTAGGTCAGAATCTAATCACAAGGAGAGAGAGAGAGAGAGAGAGAGATGATGATGATGACGACGACTAACACAGAGATGAAAGATGATAAGTAGCTATCATATATTGAAGTAGAAAGGGCTGTAAGCGAGCAAGTTGGCATGAAACTTGCTTATCACAATACTTTAAATCGAGGAGTCCATCAGAGCATAATAGCATCAAAGATGATTTACTGTATGAATCGCTGCCAAACAAAGGAGTATCCATGCTTGATGTGTACTATTCTTCTACCAATCGGTGTCTCTCAACCATCAATTTGGACATGACAATGTTGCCACCACAGGCAAATCGGATAGAGAATTAGAAATGAAAAAAACCAGAATCAAGTGTTGTACAACAATGAATAAATAAGCATAATGAATAAATAAGCATAATGCTTTCAGATTCTGCTCTAGGTCAAAAGGCACCTACCTCACCATCAAAATTTACTTAGAGTAACTACTTACTGGAGTTTCAAGGATGAATTCAAGGCAAGAATGTACATGCACGAAATAAGAAAATACTGTTCATTGTCTTCATGAAATGATTATTAACTGAGAAGGCAAATGATTTTGATGTTCAAATTATTTACATGCTTCATAATGTGATACATGCAACTTTTTGTGACTTTTACAAGCCTACACACACACAAACTAACAAAGATAAGAGAGTCCGTAAAGATGAAGACCAGAATCTTTGCAGAAATAATGTTGATGCAGTCATTACAAAGGATAGTAAAATCATGATTTAATGGAGTTGTTTCGCGGAAAGACAGATGATTCTGTCAAAGATGTTGCATGGAAAGTATGCTGGGACTGATATGAAGAGATCTGTCTATTGGTAACAGAAGCAGGTTAAGCTCTGTCAAATCAAGTTGCAAATGTAGAAGCAGCATCAGCAAGGATAAAGTTAGTGCTAGCAATGCTAAAAGAATTTTCTTAGTACAATCCTTAAGATTTGGAGAATGGCAACAAGAGCGAAAAAGGCAAGACACTTTAAGGAGTAGAAGCCATAGAATCAAACCATGTACCATGGAACAGTTATAAATGGTGCAGAACCTCTGCCTATGTTCACTTTCTACGAATAAATTTCGTGCAATATGTAGTTACCATATGCCTATGGTATCTCCTGACTGCATTGCATGCTCTATGCATAGTTATGGCATGTGGTCAACCACACATAGGCTCACAAAATGGTCCATATAACACCATACAGCTACACATATGGCTTCCACTTTTCGATCATATATGCAGCTTTTTTTTTTTTTTTTTGGGTAACAATATATGCAACTCGTTTAGCACTGTAAAGCCAAATATACAGCCCATTTAGCATTCTGCAGTGCATACACTGAGAGGAGGTGGACTAACTAAAGTGTTGGTTAGGTTGGATCTGGGTCTCAAACTAGCTGGGTATTGCTATCATAACAGTTAAAATTATTACTATTAGGTCCTACAACTAAGTAGTAAACACTAATTCTTACTTATGCTCCTATTGTTTAGCAAAAATCGTAATATTATTTATGATTATTTATTTTTATATATTTTGAAAGAAAACTAGTTACATATGCATTTCTGTATGCAACCCGCATATTGCACCAGTGCTATATAGTTCCCTAGCTGCCCACATACTACACTTAATTTTAAAACACTAGCTTTCAGTACAAAATGGATTACGTTACTTGGACACTTCATTCGTTAGGTTTCTGGAAGAGTTGGCACACAACACAGCACGAATGATTGGATATTGCGCTTTGAACTGTCCTACTTAGCAAAAAATGTGAAAAATTGTTACTTTTCTTGTGAGCATAATATTGCAAGAGACTCTTAATTTCAGGTGTCTGATGCTAAGCATTCCTTAATATTTGATGTTAAAATATTAAAACTATTTATCAACATGAAGCATATGAACACAGCAAAAGTAATCTTAAATGCACTAAGAATTTGGTGTGTTTTTTCAATGAGATCAAATTTCTCAAAGCATTCTTTCTCATGTTTCTAAAAACCTGTATATCTTTACAAGAATAGGCTCAAATACTCAAGCTCATGATTGATGTATTTTGTTTGTTACACAACACATACCTACTTCCTCTTTTCAATTTCTTAATTTTGGATAAGCAACAAAACAAAAGTCACATGCACTCAAAACAAAAGTCACATGCACATATGCATACCCAGGGACACTAAAAAACCAGGACACTAAAAAACTAGGAGGTTGCAGTTTTTGATACTTGGAGACATTTGGACAATAGGTATGGGTGCTGAGCATCCAAACATCATCCCGCATGATTTCTCATACTCATCCCCTTCTTTTTTTTTTCCTTCATCCACAACTAAATTTAACTAGCTTTATGCTCTCTTGGTAGAGTATTTAGTGATCAGTACAATAGGGAAGTATTTTAGCAAGGTTGATGAATTAGTTTTCTTCTATACTAGTGCTAAAGTGATAGTATTTAGGCTCGGGGAGGCAGATTAGATATGGTAGGTCAGTAGAGGACTTATACAGGCTTTCTGTGGCCCACCTATGGGCAAGGTGGGTATATTAGTTTCTCCCTGCTAGAGAGTTTGAGGTTAGGAGAATGATCTAATAATATAAGAGATCACCATGGATGTTCTGCAATGCTAACTAGCGTTTGATATTTTGTGATACCTCACCAAAAGGTCAAAACAGAGGTAATTATGAGATGTAATCTTACAATTTTCACACATGAAAAAATGACCAGTATGATCGAAATGAAAAATTCACAAGCAAAGATTACAAATGAAGCAACATCAGCATCCAATTTTCCAAATCAGCAAACTCATGAAAGAAATAGAATTCCAGGTCAAATTGTACCAAAAACGGCTGCAAAACCCTTCAGGATTCAATAAAACTTAACATTGAGTTCACTTCTCGTTTAGACTCACAAACAAAGGTGTAACACCTCCCAGAATCAAAACAAATAAAACAAGGTTCATAGACAATTAAAACATTTATTATCAGGAAACGCAAACCACCTATTAACTAGAATTCCAAAAAAGACATAAAATTTCTACTGGGTGCGTGGATGTGACGGATCAAATCAACCACGCGTGAGCTGCAGAACAGAAAAAACAGAAGCCAAGTTAAAAAAAAAAAGGCTATAATAAAATCTTAATTTCATTGAAACTGATAACCAACAAAGCCAGACATCAATCATACACCATAATCGAATTTCATGATGATCCTGAAGTTGGTATACCTCAAAAATTATGGTGGTTTTATGTGTGTGTATATCTATGTATGTTTGAGTAAATGAAGAGAGAAAGCAATGGTCTAATACAGAGGGAAAGGTAAGGAAGACAGAAGGTGGGGTCGCACAGACCATTGCTCTCCCAATTCCAAGTAATAAGAGATACCGGAATACACATTAAATGAATTCAGGTATCACATGAAAGAATTGTGGAGTATAATGATCCCCCAACTTGTTCTGTTCTCCATCTTATGTTGCCACATCTTTCCACCAAGCTGGAAAATCTAAAAGCTGATGACAAATTCTGGTGCAGCAAACAAGGGTTTCCATCGAGATAAATAAATTAATATGAATGTGTTGCACAGAAGTAAAGATTTACCTGTAGCCCCACTCATTGTCATACCAAGACACAAGCTTCACAAAGTTCCCATTCAAAGCAATCCCAGCCTTGGCATCAAAGATGCTCGATCTGTCATAGTAAACAAATTTAGATGATAAACCAAATATGTAAGTGTGATATTTATCATATAGACACCAAGATCACCACTCATAGTGTGATTCTTTAGTCCAATATTATATAAGACAAGAAAAGAAAAAGCAATACTAGCTAGACCAATGAAGAAGTAATTCATCACAATTTACAATACCATACCTGCTATCACCAAGGAAGTCAGTGGAAACCAAGTCCTCATCAACATAACCCAAGATTCCTTTCATCTTCCCCTCAGACTCTTCCCTGTAATGATTGGATAGAAGAAAACCATCATGACATAAATATAAAGTGATGATAGCGAACATCATAATAATTGATTTAGCATGCATCCAATAAAGCAAAAACATCTAGAGATTAACTTGAACATGCATATCAAAAAAACCCAACACCTTTCAAAAAGCTCGCTGTTCATAAGTGGGAGTGAAAATAGGTGTGAAAAAACAAACAAAATCAACATCTAACAGACTCCTTTGCAATATAGACTTGCACCATGCTCAATGAAAAGGAACAAATTTGAGAAGGAACTGCGCAGCTCAAACATAGCTTCCATTCTGTCTTGCGAAAACTTTTTTGTGAAATAGTAGGGTTAGAGCCCAAGATATGAAAAAAGTTTTGTACTGGCAGATGTTACAAGGTCTATCTTTTACATAAAAAAGAAAATCTAATTTCTAATCACTTACTTGATTGCATCCTTGATCTGGTCATATGTAGCTGACTTCTCAAGCCTAACAGTGAGATCCACAACTGAGACATCCACAGTTGGAACTCTGAAAGCCATCCCAGTCAATTTCCCATTCAAAGCAGGGAGCACCTTTCCAACAGCCTATACAATTACAGAATAAAAAGAGTACCCTTCAGAGTTGGATTCAAACTGCAGTATGAAACAACTTACTGAGTCAACAAAAAAGGTGCTTTAAGTCAATTATGTTTCACAGGAGCAAACAAAATGATATATCAGCAAGTATGAAATTTTTTGAAATGTTCAAGATTATCACCCACGTGAAAATATTTTAATCCCATATTAGAAAGCAAGTTCATTTTTGGTGGTTGATAAAGTACATGCTCTACTACTACAATATTAGGCAAGCGAAAACATATATTAATATCCCCTTCATCAGGACCATATAATAAGATTATGCCATGAGAAGTCATTAGATTTATCTGACTACCCTGCTTGTACATGATAGTAACATAAGAGGGAAATTTGGTTTTTCTGAATGGCCTGTACAATAAGGGGTTCCCTTGATCAAAAACACAGCTCACAAGACTAATCCATATAGATAGAGGCATATTACACATGCATGAAGAGGAAAGAATAAAACACAAAAAAGAGGATCTCTAATACTGCAGTGCAAAAGCTCACAAGAGCCATTTCATGGAAGCACGCGATCACTTATGGTGTTTGTTGAACAACTATATGCATCATCAATAGTATTTATTTGCTCCAGCTGGAGCAAAGGTAATGCTAGCTTTAGGTGAAATATATCTACAATAACTTCATAACATTCACATTATATTAAAAAGAGTGATATAGCTATTGCCTATCAGCAAAAGGGGGCAAGAAAAAGGAAAAAACTAAAAAAAGACATCCAACTAATTTGACTTTCTAAACCATGCCAGCCCAGCAGGACTTCAGGCTGGTTCTAGAGGAAGATATCACAAAGACAAGTTCGGTTCTGTGTTTCCATCGTAATTACAATTTCAACCAAAAGTAAGTGATTTAATGCAATAATATTTCAATGTCGACAGAAGAAAGGAAACAAGTAACTGGTCACACAAGGGAAATTGTATATGATACCTTGGCAGCTCCAGTGCTGCTAGGAATAATGTTAAAGCTAGCAGCTCGTCCACCTCTCCAATCCTTGCTAGATGGTCCATCAACAGTCTTCTGAGTGGCTGAAAGAAAAGCATGATAAAAGCTTGAATCAAAGAATGGCTTAAGAAAATATTTAAAATTATAACAAATAAGCATAAGAGGTTAAAAAAAAAAAATCCAATAAAGCACTCAAGGTTTACCAGTAATTGAATGCACTGTGGTCATCAAACCCTCAACAATGCCAAACTTATCATGGATAACCTGCAATGATTCACAAAATCCCAACGTAAACCCTATTTCTGATGGGTTAAGGTTTTCAGCTAACAAATGACCGCATAAGGAAGATATAAATTACTTTAGCTAGAGGGGCCAGGCAGTTAGTAGTGCAGCTAGCATTGGAGACGACATTAATATCTGACTTGTACTCTTTCTCGTTCACTCCCACCACAAACATAGGGGCATCTTTGCTGGGAGCAGATATGATGACCTTCTTGGCACCGCCCTGTAATCACATAACAGCATAACAAAAAATCAGTTAAAGATCCCTGTTCATATTCACTATCTGTTCCTAAGGATACATCAGATACTACTCCTTCACTATCCATAGCAATACAGCCTAAGAGGAAAAGAATTTGATGGTATTATCAATTGTTCTCTTCAGCTTCATATCAGAGTAGCATTTATATTGATTTCTAACAGAATTAGTTCTCAAGCATGAGACCAAAGTTTATTTTTCAATTTTTATGTTCTTTTGTTTTATTTGTTTTCACAGCATCCTCATTGTGTTAGAAACCAGTCTTTCCTAACTTATCCTAAAGAATTAAAATAATAAGAGAAATTAAAGCAAACAGGAAGTAACCTTCAGATGAGCAGCAGCCTTGTCCTTGTCAGTGAACACACCAGTGGACTCCACAACATACTCAGCACCAGTTTCACCCCATGGGATCTCCTCAGGGTTCCTTGAGATATTAACCTCATATTAGTTTTTCGCAAGGGACACAACTTATTCAAAACAAAAAAAAGATCAATCAAGTTGGTAACAAGCACAAATACAACATCCTACCTGTAACCAAATACAGCGACTTCCTTCTCACCAAAGAGAAGGGTCTTGGAGTCCTTGACTTTGACATCATGATGCTTCCACTGACCGTGAACGGTATCATACTTGAACATGTATGTCTGCAAACCATTATTAAAACAACAGCACATAAGCATTAATCAATCAAAGTTCATAAGATAACGCGGTTAGTTTGATTTGACCACCAGCATGAGAATCAATGCAACCATGCAAAGTTAAATATTTCAATAAAAATGAAAGATTCTAATAATGCACCTTTTTGGAAAACATTATCAACCTCAAGACAAACAACAACCACTATTTCTCTTGGACATCCTTTTACTTCTTAAATTAAAAACAATAGGTTGTTCTGGTGGTCATTTTATCCATTATATCAACAATTATATAAGAAAACAGAAGAAAAAAATAAAATAACCATATATTTTCCGATTTAGGTGCTCATACAATAAAATTGGCATTATTAAAGTGATATGGCGATTTTTTAAAAAAAAACATTTTTGGTAAATGCCAAAAAAAGCAAAAAGTAACAACAGAAGGAAAAACAATATTTATTTAAAAAGCAAAAAAAATTATTTTAAAAATTATTTATTTATTTATTTTTAAAAAAGAATTTTAATCAGACAAAAAGTGGAGCGTTCAGACAACAACCAATATTTATGCTATATGACAGACGTCATAACAGTACTCCAGCAAAATAACAGCCATTATTTAAAATATAAATTTCGAAGAAGTTTGACATTATGCTTGGGAACCCAACCATGGTAACAAAAGCGGGGAAAAATGCTCTAAAGCCAAATGGCACAACATGGTTGGTGAGATTTAAGGGATCTGTGCAGTACAACATAGGGATGTCGGGACTGGATTAGGTCTTTTGTGCAAAAGATCATCACGGTCATTCACCAGACCACCCGATAGTGCTTTAAGATGAGATCACATCTAACCATGAATGATCATATACAATCATATGGGATCACACATCTCAAAGCAACTCCCCCATTAAAATCCATATGGTTGGTAAGAGGATTGGTCCCCAAAGTATGATGTTAAAGCAACCATGGGGCCCACTAAATTGGCTGATCCATATGAAAAGAAAAAAAAAAAATGATCGCACGACAATTACAGGGCATCAACAGAATATTCTGAACATCAACAAATTATTATCAAAGAGAAAAGAAAATACTTGACACGACACAAAAACAAAGAGCGGGGTAAAAACATGATGATCCAAAACCAATAAAGTATCAAAGATGCATAACCATCCGGAGTTATTAGCCACGCAATCTTGGCATGTAACGAAATCAAGGGAAGATGGACCATTGGAAATAAAAATAAAACCAGTTATTTTTGTGCAACTCCGATCGGATCACGGATTCAGGATAGCTAATCAATGAACCATCACCCAGATCTAAGGATATCATTCTGATGAAATCTCAGTCAACCTTCATCTTCTGGGCGATGAGCACGAAACCGATCAGAGGATCCAGATTTTTCATGAACGAAACAAGAAGATCATTTTTAAAAGATCTGGAACGTCGGATCCGTTGATCATGATTCATGAGTTTATATGTATACCATGTAGTCGGTGGTGATGAAGGGATCGTTGACGGCGACGAGCTCGACGTCATTGCCCTGGAGAGCCACTCTGGCCACCAAGCGTCCGATCCTTCCGAATCCTATCAACATCGAAACCAAATCAAACGTCACAAGGCATATATGCATATAGATCAAACCTAAGATCGATCCAGACCCCAAACTATTGATCTAAGTCGCTTAAAATGATATGATATTCAAAAACAACAACGAGGAAAAAAAGGTAACAAGAATGCTTACCATTGATTCCGATCTTGATCTTGGCTGAAAAAAAAAAAAATATCCAAAACCAAGAAGAAAAGAATGAGATCAGAATGCGATAAGAGAAGAAAACCGAAACATAGACAGAGAGATAAAGCATTATTCACCCATGGCTATCTCGGAGACGAAAAGAAAGAGATGGAAGCGAGCGAGAAGAGAAGCGAGGGGGAGAGATAGTGTGCGACAAATGGTCGGGTTTCAGATGATATAAATATTCGATGGAGATGCGGAGAGGCGTGGAGAGCTAGGGTTTCTTCTCTTCTCAAACGGGTTTGGGTCCACTGTACCGGAGGAATATTCACTCCACAAATGCTTCACCACGTGGCTGTGTATTATTGGGTCTCATCCCTCGCCTTTCGGGCGACCGTTGGAAGCGTTCTCGTAGCGCGCTACGGCGACGGGGCGAGTCGCCAGGGGGCTTATCACGTGACCTCTGGTCTTCGGTCACGTGAGATGGCCTTCCGGAATGGTCCACCTGCCGTTCGTTTTGGACTCCAATTGAAAGAAACAAAGAGAGAAAAAAATTGGTCTTCGGCGGCCCCAGGTTTTGCTTGGTAGCTTTGGAGGAGAGCTTCTCTTTTTGGGACGGTACATGGGGAAGAGGAAATTGAATTTCTTTTGATGTTGTGATTCTAAAATGGCCTTGAGATTGTTAGATGAAGAATGATTTACTTGCACTGCACGCTAGGCATATTTTATGGTTGCTAGGAGAATTCAAATTGTACCAAAAAAAAAAAAAAAGGAGAATTCAAATTGTCTTACAGACGTTATAGTTGGAATTACATGCACATATGCTTCTTGTTGTGGTAGACCAGTCTTTTTTTTTTTTTTTTCTTGTTCCTCTTTTGTATAAGAGGCCAAAATCCCATCCACCACTTGATAAACATGATAAGAATGGAGAGCTTTTTATTTGGTTAGTGTTTGTTCGATTAGTAGAGAATGGTTTAAACTTGTATCATTTGATTTGTATTTTCTTATCAAGGAACTAGCTTGAACATTCACACTTAGGGGTCTCACTTAGTACATAGCTTGTGCCTACCAAGCTTGTAGGACTGTGCCTGACCATGATTTTAAATCATACATCGATCGTAATATAATTTGCACTCATCAAAGCCGAAGCTGTTTATCTAGGTGTTTAAAGTTTATTCAACCTTTTGATGGATTTTTCTCAGTTTTCTCATAAAAGAAGATTATAGGAGTTTGGATTGATATAGTTTTTTTCCTAGTTTTTTCTTACAAAAGAAAATGAAAACATTTCGTCATGCCCAATCATGGTGTTACAAGGTATTTCCTCATCCAGCACCTTCCCCTCTCCCATAGAAGCACACACACGTCTGCTTTCATCTACTCTACCAACATCATTGCATCTTTAGTCATCTACCATTGTACCTTAAATATAGATACAAAAAATTTAAAAAATATAAAAATAAATTATTTTATTTTTTACTCAATTTGTTTATTCATCTTTTTATATATTATTATGTGTATATTTGTTGGGTATGAAACAAAGTACATCAACAGTACCTCAATTATGTTGGAGGTTGATAATTGTTGGGATAAATCAATTGATCCTCGACTCAGGTCAATCAACTACCGATTTCAACTCAATAATAGTCGATCGATCAGACATACAATCATAATCGATTCTATATCAACTGATTATGCGGTTCTGACTCTTCATCGACTAACTGAACGAACTGCATCAACTTTTTGCCGGTTGACCGACTAATGATTCGACTACTACCGATCGACAGCAGATAACTTAGACCATCGGCATAACAGAACTACTAGCCGATGGTCGCTCATGGATTCTACCGATATATGGTTGGCCAGTAAATTTAGATATACCATTACCGTTACAAACAGTTACTGGCCGCATATCACGGTGCTATCAGTGGAATTAACGATCCACTACGTGATTATGGTCCGATGATTTAGCACCATAAAATATGGGACCACATCCGACGGTTACGAAAACCTCGTATATACAAGAAAAATATATACAAGGAGTGTATTGAATGTGTGAACTGAAAGGGCTCGGACAAGTTCATGCAAGTCTGGCACCCTTGCAGGCTAGGGCAGGCCTCATGGGACCGGAGTCCCTCTTAGTTAGCCAGGCCCAAATGGATCTCTCTGAATCTGATAATAACTGGGCCCGTGTCATTTTTGTCCTCTGGAACTTGGAAGAAATCAGCCCTTGTGCAGTGCTACAAAATAAACTGATGTCATCCTCTCCCATTGCTGGCATTTCGATTAGGAAAATGCCATACTAACATCAACCCTCAAAAACTAGTGGGGGGAAACCTTAAAAAGAATTAGGTCTAGCATGTGGTGAATCCAACGTTAGAGGTGAAGGGCCATGAGCTTGGGTGGTGCGCCCTTCTATATCGAGGAGGCAGGCATGATCCTGTTTTCTCAAGGTTTTTTTGTGAGGGTTGGTGTTAATCTATCATTACATAGGGTACTTGTTTGATTCAGAAATAGAAGTTACTGAACAGTTTCACTCAATATTAGTGAGCATTAAGGCAGACTTTCAGATTTATTAAATTTGTTTTTAGTTTCTTGTACTCATTCTGTTTAATATAACACCCAATTTCCATCAACTACTTGTTCTTGTGACACAAATAGTCTTCTCAATTATTTCAACATGGTTGCACCAAAAAAAACATCAACATGGTTTAGATACGGCAGCATATCACCGTCTCCTTCTCTGGACCTCCTTTGGTGTTGAGACATGGTTTAGAAAGTCGGGTGTTGAGACTTATAGAAGCTGTAGTCGAATCGGACCTCCTTTGGTGGCTTGGTTTTGATGGTCCATCGACTATCACCGACCCATAATCGGGATGACCGATAATAAGTTGAAAAACTGATATTAAATCGAAGGGAGCAGATTCGATTGTCCCAACAGTTGCCTCCCACTCCCAAGTCCAAGGTGACTGGCCGCGCCCACCTCACCTTTGTCCATCCAAAAAAAAAGAAAAAACGCCCCTTCCTCGAGGAAGCGGGTACTTTTGATAATAAAAAATAAAAAAATAATTAAAAAAATCTCTTTTTTTCTCCTCTACCTATTTATCTGTTGATTCCTGGGGTTGACACACTATGTTATATCACATGGTTCCGTCAACCAATCGGGGCAGTTAACTCCCTACCCTGGTTCCATAACCAGAGAACAAGCAATCAGTGAGATGGAGATGATGCTTTAGGGACCAAAGAAAGAACATATTTTAAGGGATAAGAAAACCCACAGGCATCTATCAGTTGACGAGTACCGTTCCCATTTGAGTGTTTATGGCAGATGTTCCCCTTGAGATTCATAACCAATGAGCACCAGAGCCTTTAGTAGTTCACTGTTTACTAGCCTCATTAATAATATCCCCGCAAAAATACAACTGTGTGATATAAGCTAGTGAATTTTCGTATTAGTATGAGATCAACAAGGAGAACATCCTTCCTGAGCTCAACTAAAAGGTTTTGCTGACTTTCTATGGATTTTAGAGTGCATGTCCCCAAATACATCTCACATAGATTGCTTATATTGTTTGGATCCTCTCTGGCTATTGGAGGAGTTTGTTTATCACCTGCTGTCAGTGTACTGTGGAAACTCAATCTTGCTATTTCTAGTTAAAGGGTGAAGAACTGGACTGGTTTTTAGAGTGCATGCTTTGTCTAAATGTACATAACAAATATTGCTCGTCATTACCGATCAGCAGGTCTCTTGATATTTAATCATTATGGGAAAGTAAATTAGTTGTTGCTGCTGAGCACCGGAGGTGCGTGTTGAGAGATTGGTCGGGTAAGACTACAATCTAGTGTTGAAAATCTGAACTTCTCTTTGTCTGCTACTGCTTAGCAGCAGGTGGAAGGCCCAATGCCGTTATAACTCCATGGTTGAATTATGGCTTTTTTTTTTTTTGGATATAAGCAGATGGTCATATCATTCTAGTATAAGTATGATCTGAATAATTAGAATATAAAATATCCTGTAGGGCACACGGGCAATCGTCACTTTGACGTCAGGTTCAATTTTCAGTGTACTCAGCAACAAAAGATGTAACCTAAATCGCGATGTTGTTTGCTTTTCAAAAAATATGCTGAACAGACATCATGATGGAATGATGAAGGGATCTTCAGATGTGCGGAGGAATGTATAAACTTTCAGATACTTTGCCATGTTTCAGATCTAGCCGATGACTTTGGTAGAGTCATCCTCAACGAAGATTCTCTTCACCCGTATAGCTCTTGCCTTGTGCAAAAGATGTCTGTCCAAATGGCGGAGCTCCCAAAGATGAACGTTTCAAAAAGATATGAGCCTTCTGCAGCCAACAGCTTGGCATCTGGATCTCAGATGATATCTATCTTGTACTATTTTGTATCTTAATCATTTTGCTCCTAAATATAAACAAGAACAGTACATATGTCGACTAATAAAAGTTGGTAGTGCATTGGAATCCAGCATCATTGTGTAAAATCTCACTTGTTGAACTCAAGAACAGATCACGTGGAATCCAAATTCCACCTTAATTAATAATTGGCTTTGCTTCCTGATTGAACTTTGAAGATTTGTTATCCACTTACTTATTTTAGCTAGCAAGAAAAGGACAACAATTTCCATCTATTTTAGCTAGCAAGAAAAGGACAACCAAGATTTGTTATCCACTTGGTCTACTTACTCAAAAGGGCGTCAAAGATTTGTTATCCAGCTGATCTACTTACTTATTTTAGTTGGCAAGAAAAGGAAAAGATTTGCTATGAATCTTTCTTAATTTGTACAGCTTAGCTAGCATTCTAGATCATTCTTTTGAATTCTAGATAGTCCTTTTCATTTGTATAAAAAAAGTGAACCTCCTCATTAGTTTTTCAATCAAGAAATATGAAGATAATTTTTTCTTCATTTTAGCTTTCTCTGTTTGCCTTGTTTGCATGGTATCAGATCTACGATCATTGTGGCCTAGAATATTCTAAGTTTTGTGATGATTAAAACTCATGGAAGAAGAAGCTCAGTCCGGTGTTCAGATCGACAGAGTTCCTACCGGCGATCCTTACAACCTTCCGAATTCTGATCATCCGGGCATGCTCCTGCGTGAAGTTCTCTCTACTTCAGATTCGATGGATCATCCGGAGCAATGATGGTTAAAGGATTGAAGGCTGAAGGTAAAAAGAGCTAATATTCAAAAAAGTCAGAATTCTAGTAGCAACAAAAAGTGTGACTTTGCTAGAAAGGAGGATCGATTTTGTACCCATTGTAAGGTACAAGGTCATATGCGTGACACATGTTTTAAACTATACGGCTACCCAGATTGGTACAAGGAGCTGAAGCAAAAACGTGCTAATCAACAGAATCAGACATACACAGCACGAGTTTATGAAACCCCTATGGATGATGATCCACTCAATCCTCCATCTCAGCCAAGTGATCGGAGTGCTAATCTGTCCACCGTAATTCAGCAAGAAATAGCAAAGTATATGAAAGAGAAGGTGACCATAGAGCCAAACACTGCAATTATTCGAACTTTGCAGGTAATGAACCTCATTGGTGTCTTCTTAGCAAAGGTAATGAGAATATTGGTACCTGGATAGTTGATACAGGTGCAACTAGCCACATATGCTCAAATATACAAATATTTTCTCAACTACATAAACCACCTAACCCCTCACCCATATACTTACCCGATGGGACTAAACAAAATGTCACATGTATAGGCACTATTTCTTTACATCCGAAAATAACTCTCACAGATGTGTTGTATGTGCCCTCTTTCAAGTATAATCTTCTTTCAGTCAGTAAACTTCTACAATCTACTAATACTATGGTTTATTTTTTTCCTTCTCATTGTACTTTGCAGGACCATTGGACTAAGGAGATAATTGCTATTGGAAAAGAACATGCTGGTTTATACAAGCTTGATTCTTCATCATTCACACACACTCCTTCACAGTTTGTTTTTCATAAAAGTTGCAATAATGTTCAGTCTGTCACAAACTCTTGTGCTCTATGGCATGAACGTTTAGGTTATGTATCCAAGTCTACATTATTCAAAATCCCAAATATCAATATTTCTATTAAAGATTCTCTACCTTGTGAAGTTTGTCCTTTATCAAAACAGCAGCGATTACCTTTTCCAATCAGTACAATTTCTAGTAAAACTGTGTTTGAATTGATACATGTAGACTTATGGGGACCATATCATATTCATACAATCACTGGAGCAAGATTTATTCTGACCATTGTAGATGACTTTAGTAGAACAACTTGGGCTTACCTAATGAGAGATAAAACCGAAACCCTATCTCACCTCACTATGTTTTTGAATTTAACAGAAACACAATTCCAGAAACAAGTGCAATTCATTCGCACGGATAATGGCTCGGAATTCATCAATGCCTCTTGCCAATCTATGTTCCAAGATCGAGGGATCCTTCACCAAAAATCTTGTCCTCACACGCCTCAACAAAACGGAGTGGTTGAGAGAAAGCACAAGCATATGTTACAGGTAGCTCGAGCACTCTTATTTCATTCCCATCTACCTAAACAATTTTGGGGTGAAGCCATACTTACAGTTGTCTACTTAATAAATAGATTATCTTCCTCGGTTTTAAATTGGAAAACACCCTTCAAAGTTTTATATCACAAATTATCAGATTATAAACACCTTAGAGTCTTTGGTTGTTTATGTTTTGCCACCAACACCAAGCCACACAAAACAAAATTTGAATCACGAGCTACAAAATGTCTATTTCTTGGATATGCATCTGGGTACAAAGCATATAAGGTCTATGATATCAAATCACACATAGTATTTATGTCAAGAGATGTAGTCTTCCACGAGTCCATTTTTCCTTATAAACATGAGCCTTCCATTTCATCATCTAGTCAATATCCTTCATCTACAATTCCTGTACCCATCATACCTGTGACTACACAAAATGATTTTTCCACCCCTATTTTCAATGTTCCAGTTGAGTGTCCACCACCATCACCTCATCAAGAGTCATGTCCTACACCACCTATTGTACCTCTTATTGCACCTTTTCGTAGAAGTACAAGGACGGTCTTAAAACCAGCTTGGCTACAAGATTTTGTAGCACAAACTACACATGACAATTCTTTACCAATAGTTTTACCTCCTAATCAAGATGGTTCTGCAGGTACATCTTTTTCCCATAATCATTTCATTTCTGCTCCTACCTTTAATCATGATTATCTTACTTTTATTGCTAATGTATCAAGTGTCAAGGAACCATCTTCTTATCATCAAGCTAAAAATGATGTCCAGTGGGTTCAAGCCATGAATCAAGAATTGGATGCCCTCGAGCGCAATAATACATGACAGTTGACTGAACTTCCAGCAGGAAAAAGACCCATAGCTTCGAAATGGGTATATCGTATAAAGTACAAGCGGATGGCACAGTAGATAGATTCAAGGTCCGGCTGGTAGCTAAGGGCTATAACCAGATTGAAGGAATTGATTATATAGACAGTTTTTCGTCGGTTGCTAAAATAGTTACGGTGCGCATTTTTCTTGCCATTGCTTCAGCCAAACAATGGCCTATTCATCAATTGATATCAACAATGCATACCTTCATGGTTTCATTGACGAAGATCTTGATATGATACCGCCGGAGGGTTAACAAAAGCATGCAATGGCCAGGTGTGTAAGCTTATTAAATCTCTTTATGGGTTGAAACAGGCAGGGCGTCAATGGAACAAACAGTTTACAAGCAAACTCAAGGAGTTCGATTTCACTCAATCATCTTCTGATCATTGTCTATTCATCAAATCCTCTGGAGATGATTTTCAAGCTCTTCTTGTTTATGTTGACGATGTCCTTATCACCGGTACAAATGAGCATTCCATTTTTTTCACTAAGAAGTTTCTTGATGCTGAGTTCACCATTAAAGATATGGGATATGTTAAATACTTTTTAGGTATTGAGCTTGCTCGATCATCAGAAGGTTTGTTTATCAGCCAACGCAAGTATAATTTGACATGCTACAAGACGTTGGGCTTTCTAATGCTAAACATGCCCCTTTTCCCATGGCAAAAGCTCTTCGTTTATCACCAAATATGGAAAATTTAATGCCAGATCCAGAAAAGTACCGAAAAGTTGTTGGAAAATTATTATACTTAAGTCTGACTAGACCAGACATTACATACTCTGTTCAGCAACTCAGTCAATTTCTTCAATCACCAAGGATTCCTCACTGGCAAGCTGTTGTACAAGTTCTCAAATACTTACGAGGATGTCCTTCCAAGGGAGTATTTTTTCCAGCAGCATCATCCTTCAAGCTTCAAGCTTATTGCAATGCTGACTGGACAGCATGTCCAACAAGCCATAGATCAATCATGGGATTTTGTATCTTTTTGGGCTCTGCTCTTATCTCATGAAAATCAAAGAAACAAACGACCGTGAGTCATTTTTCAGTTGAGGCCGAATATAGAAGCATGGCTAGCACAGCTTGTGAGCTCAAGTGGATTTCATTTCTTCTTCAAGATTTTCAGATTTTCCTCCATACTCCCATTCCATTGCATTGCGACAATCAAGCTACCATTCACATCAGTAACAACCCAACGTTCCATGAACGTACAAAACATATCGAAATAGATTGTCATGTTGCTCGGGATCATATAAACAGCGGGTTTCTTCAAACTATTCACACTCCATCTCGTCTTCAATTGGCAGATGTATTCACTAAATCTTTGTCTGCTGCCGCTTTTACATTCATATTGTCCAAGCTTGGTCTGGTTGATCTTCACCAGCCTCTAGCTTGAGAGGGGATGAAGATTTATTATCCACTTACTTATTTTAGCTAGCAAGAAAAGGACAACAATATCCATCTATTTTAGCTAGCAAGAAAAGGGCAACCAAGATTTGTTATCCACTTGGTCTACTTACTCAAAAGGGCGTCAAAGATTTGTTATCCAGCTGATCTACTTACTTATTTTAGCTGGCAAGAAAAGGAAAAGATTTGCTATGAATCTTTTCTTAATCTGTACAGCTTAGCTAGCATTCTAGATCATTCTTTTGAATTCTAGATAGTCCTTTTTATTTGTATAAAAAAAGTGAACCTCCTCATTAGTTTTTCAATCAAGAAATATGAAGATAATTTTTTCTTCATTTTAGCTTTCTCTGTTTGCCTTGTTTGCAAACTTTCCTATAGCCATATATGTAGACTTCAACATACAGATCATAGGCATCTCAGGCAAGAAAGGTGCATCGCAGATGGTGGAGAATAAATGTGATCAAATCTTTGCATGCAGCAAGGCAAAACATTTTTTCCACAAGACCCTTCATTTTTCCTTATTGTATATCTGATTTTTGGCTTATCACTATGTTCTATTGTATGCCTTTGTTCTACTACGGTCTGTATTTGAGGTCCTGCTTCTCTTTTCTATTTTTACGGCTGATTTTGTTTCAAGGGCAGGGGGCTGCTTCTGTTACAGCATTGTTGTACCACATACGGTTGCTCTTATGATATTCCTCTCTTGTCACCAGAAGAAGAAAAACAAACACACACATAACGCAAAACATTTACATTGGCCGTACAACGACGCCTGAAAGCTTTCTTGTTACGATATTTTGAGAATAGAGATGATTTGCGCCAGTGGCCAGACGTTCAGGATCACCAATTTTAGTAGTGACTCCCATGGCCGTGGCAGCCCACACTGGGGTTCCGAACGCCAGTGGCTTGGGTAATTGTACCAGGATTGCCAGAAACTGACTCCACCGCAAAACCGAGAAAATGTGAGTTTGTCTCCCCTTGAATTCCCCGCACTTGGTAGGTGATACAAGACACAGGATGTTGATACAATGTAACAAGAAGGGCCCTCGCCTCAGAGATCCGACGACACGGCAGTGGAATCGCGAGAGCATCCACCGCATCTATCATGTCCAGCTCCGCTGGTGGCCCGCCGGGAGATTGTCTTGGCCCTCAAGAGATACTACAACGAAAACAGTATACAGTGATGATAGTTTAGTAACATTTAAAAAAAAATATTACTATAAATATTTTCTAGTAATAATTTAAAAAAATATCATTAAAAATATATAATATTATTATACTTTATCAAAAATGTCACTAAAAAATATTATATAGTAATAATATTTTTTTAATTACTACAAAAAATTATATTCTATTATAATGATTTTAAAAATTATCATAAAAAATGTATAATATTAGGATGATTGTCTACAAATATTAGTAAAATTTATAATATAATGATGGTATAATATAAGAATAATATTTGCTAATTAAATAGAACATAATTGATAATATTTATAATTTTATTCTAGAATATCGATTATTTATTGATGAAATAAATTTTATCACTTATACTAATAGTTTTTATGGTTAATTATTTATATATTGATTATTTTTATGATAAATTAGTACCATTGATAATTAATTTAATTTTTTATGATGATAATATTTGATTACTAAATATGTCTTTAAACTTTCTAGAAAATGATATTGTATATATTCAATAAATTTAAAAAAAAATAATATGGTCTCAACTATATGAGTTAAGATAATTTAATAATCTAATAAAAGTAGTTCTTGACATAAAATCTACTATCAATATTGAATTCATAATATCACAAGCAAGTAATGAACTATGATATAATTATTAAAAAATCTGTATGAAAATATATTTAAGAATTTGGATATGATTTAATTTATAAAATTTAAGGATTACTTATATAAAATTATACTATAAAGTTTTAAAATATTATATACTAAATGCTATTACTTTTTGGCTTGTAATATAAATAAGAAGAATCATAAATTATCTACTTTTAAAAATTTTAGAAAAAATATTTATGATTACATAAATATGTTAAAATTATTTATATTTTAAAAATATTTTAAATAATTAGATTTTTAAAATATTATAAAGAATAAAATGAAGTAATATATCTTTTTATTTTCTTTCAAAAAGAAGACTGATTTTTTTGTAAAAATAATTAATTATTAAAATTAAAATATCATAATATATTTGATCAAATAAAAAGATACCATGTATGAACAACACTTTAACAAGAAAGAAATAATATTTGATAATAAAAATAGTTAATATTAATTTTTTATTATAAATATAATATTATTTTTAAAAATATTTGATTTGATTGCATCTATAGCGATGGTTATAATCCCATAATGGAGACGACTTAAAATTGTTAGCACACTTGCTTATGCCAATTCTCATTAAAACCATAGAGAATAGCTTTTAATGATGTCACCTATTGCTGCGGTTTACTAATCGTTGATATAGAGTTTATTAATAATTTTTTATATTTTTTGCCATGATTTTAACCACTATTATGGATCTTTTTTTGTTGTAGTGGAGTAGAGCATTGCTTGGCATGATGCCCAGGCAGGCGTGCTCTCAGTTAGGTGGCTTGGATGCAACTTGCATTCGAACACTCGATGGTTCGTGGGATTCTATAATTTACATCAGATATCGTATTTCGCTACATTCTGCATCAATGCAAGAGCTGAGACATCCATTACCGAGAGTCATACGATATAAGGCTGCTGTTCACGATGGTGTCCTTGCCCTCCCGACACCTGAATGGGGATGGGTGGGCGGTGGAGGCACCTTTGCTTCCATGCTCTTATTCCTTGGCTCCCTCTGTGCCGGGTTTGGTCTGCTCGTGCCCTTAGTGCGGCACACATGGGCATGCCTCTATGCTCGAGGGGTCGGGCCCCGAGGTGAATGCGGTGGGGGTAGGGGGCAAGGGCGACGTAGCGGGTCAGTCGAACCTTCCCACTGTGGCACAGCGCATTCATGGGTTCATAGGTCTTCATCATTTGGATCTCGATAATAATCTTTTTGTAGGTTCATTTAAGAAAATCTTATTACGACTTCTCCTTCCTCTAAATAATAAGATTTAGTGGATTCTCATAATGTCACGAGCGGTGACCACTCACATCACCGTATCCGAACACTTCACTAGACCATTCAATTGATAGGAGTGATGGGCAGTGTGTACAAAAGGTAGGGCGTAGTCAGTGTGAGCTGACGACTTACACTTACTAGGAGTTCCTCATTGAAGACCAATAATTACAATGATCTATTCCTATCATGATGAAATTTTTAAAGATTATCGAGCCTATCAGCCAAAACTATAGACTCATTGAATACATCACTGTAGCATGCGTGCGGCCCAGAATATCTAAGGGCATCACAAACTTATTATTATCTCAAACTTCCATGGCCTAAGTGGCCATGGTCCCTCTAAAAAGCTGGCCATGGAGGGATGCCTAGTTACCAAGTTGAGGTCTCGTCTATTAATGGAATTAACCAGATAAATCACTCCACCAACTAAGAACAGCCATGCACCACCACCTATAGAATCAAGGAGCTCTCAGTCTATCAATTCTTGCTATGCCTGGACCTAGTAGGTTTTCTTGTGTTGAGTCAAATTAAGCCATAGGCTCCACTTATGGTGGTGCCCTTCTGTCAATTCCTTTAAATTTCAGCCTTGCAACCATCCTACCTCTGAACCCAAAAATTTTGATTTCTCATAACGTGCCAGTGGAGTCCTGAAAGCAACATCCACCAATTCCTAATCCGCATTGTTTGTAGTGGAGACTAGGATGGTATCTAATTATCTTCGAGCCCTCAACTTTCATTCTTGATTAATGAAAATATCCTTGGCAAGTGCTTTCGCGATGGTTTGTCTTTCATAATAAATCCAAGGATTTCATCTCTGACTATGAAATACAAATGCCCCCGACTGTCCCTTTGAATCATTACTCCGATCCCGAAGGCCAACACAATAGGACCAAAATTCTGTGATGTTATCCTATGCTAATATATTCAGAGTGTGGGTTTGCTTTGAGCACTCTAATATCTTCAAAATAACGTCACCGGAGGCACGACCCATCTAGTTAAGGATAGGAGTGCATCACTGGCAGAAGGGATAGAAAGGCCGATGCACATCGTGGGATGGATCGGCCAGCGTAGTCCAAGGTCCAACTATGAGTTTTTTAACTATAACAACTTAAATATACACTATTGGAGCTGGAATTACCAAGCTATCCATTTGATCCTCTGTTTATGGCTTCAATAATAATCTACCAACTACAATTCTGTAAATCATAAGGTGGTAGATGTCCAAGCTACCAGTTACTTCTATATTAAACTGCTGAAAAAAAAATGTAATAAAGCATGTACATGTATATTTTCCTTCAATTAGAGAAGCAATGCAACTTTGAAGGATCTAGGAGTGACAATCTAAGCTGCTTAGTCTACATAGAATAATAATCAAAAAATCACACCAAATTTTGTTGGCATAAACATCTAAGAACATATGATGCACCAAAGTGGTTCATTAGTGTTGTAGATCCGTACCTCGTCTCGGCTAACATAACCTTGGTTAGGGCTGAGCTAGAGGAGATTGATATTTACCAGATTATAATGATAGATATGAAGATCACCTGGTATGACCTTTCGAATTGATAGCAGTCCCTATTCTTCGGCCTAATCCTACTTCACCTATCCTCGGATGACCAACAGTAGCTTGTTCACAACCAACCTATTTCAACCAGTAAGAGGACAGGCGCTTGCTCCATGGACTCCAGTACCTCAGCCACGGACAATCTTTCATAGCTCATCCATCGCTTAGCTAATCTCCACATCAGATCTGGTCCTCCTTCAAATTAAAAAAGTCTCGATAGAGTAGAACTCCTCCATGATCGAGTCTCTCATACAAGAAAACTATCTTCTCCGAATCAATTTGTGACAAATTTGAAGATCATTAGGACTCTAAGATGGATGCGACTCAAACTCTTTTCCTATAAATTAAGATTTCAGGACCCTCCAAAGTAGGCAATCGACTCCTTGCTCTTTCCACTCATTATTCTCTAATCTTCTGACTGAGCGTCAGAGGGTCTTCATCGGAGAATGCCACTCCTGATGAGGACTTATTTTGTAGGTGTTCGGGAGAAGCTCTAGCGATAGTTTCACCTCGATCACATTCATCTCGACGATCGACCTCAGGCGGAGAGATCGACAGCAACACTTGATGTTAGAGGAAGGGGCTTCGATCGATTTTGAGATCCTATTTTGAGAGGAGACAGCTTCCATCAGCCGCCATGAGGAGTTGAAGGGGTGCGTCAAATGTATTGCAATGCTCCAACGATTGATGGGCCAACAACATCTAGCCGATCAATGCATCACCATCGATTCAAGAGAATCCACCGCCAATAGCACAAATGATTTTCTAGGATCAATATAATAGCCCCGTCTAGCAATTGCAGGCGCTTTCAACTATGGTAAGAGGAATGCAACAGAATAGTGAGCCTCATCTTGCCCTAAAAAATCTACAGCTGGTCAGAGAGAGATCAGCAGACTGGCCCTCCTATAGTTTGAGGGTGGAAGCCAGTCGTCATAACTGATCTAGAAGTCGATCTTGTTGCAAACCTAGATGGTCACCTATCCAAGTTTCCAGAAGAGATTCTACTTCAGGTCATGCTTCTCCTCGGCATCGCCTAACCCAGAGAACGATCTGAAAAGAAGTTTCAGGAGATGCAGCGACGGATCGATGCACTCTAGGCCTGAAGCAGCCGAATGACGATCTGGGGTTCAACGTCGACCCACCATTTATGCAGAGAATTATGAATGAGCCTTTGCTGCCTCGGTTCAAGATTCCTCAGATGGAGCCCTATGATGAAATTGTCGATTCGATAGATCACTTAGAGAACTTTTGAACTTCTATGCTTCTATAAGGGGCTATTGATGTGACTCTCCTGTCAAGCTTTTCCTTTGACTCTGAGGAAGGTAGCTTATCATTGGTCGGGCCCCTTCAGAATGACCTCCTCTTCTCTCTCAACCTCGACTATCCAAAAGACTTTGTCAAAATATTGGAGTGGGTAGAGAACTATGCTCAAGCCGAGGAAGTCTGGGATCAATAGGGGGAGCGGGCAGAGAACTATGCTCAAGCTAAGGAAGTCTATGGCGATGACCGCGTTGAAGGCCACGCTCCTTCAGAACGACCTTCTCTTCTCCCTCAAACTCAACACCATGCCGATCTAGGACTCCTCCATGGAGATTTTATTATTTTACTCCGCTGAACCCCCCCACCCCTGAGCCCAAATTCTTATGAAGAAAGAGCGACAAGAAGAGCTCCCCCGATCGAAGAGGATGCTCACCCCGACACAAGCAAGGAACCCGAGGAAGTATTACAGATACCACAAGGACCATGGGCATGATACAGAGGAATACTGGCAGCTTATGGAGGAGATAGAAGCACTCATCCAACATGAATGCCTTTGCCGATATGTTGATGAATGACGGATCTCGAGGAACTAATGCGATGAGCCTCGTTGACAGGAAGATACCCATAGAGACCAACTAGTAGGGGAGATCTGTGTGATCTTTGGGGGGCAACTCGGCCGTCGTACCTCGGATCCGAGCCCAGTTGAAGATAAGGAGCTGAAGAAATGAAGGTTGGCGAAGAAGTAACTTTCTAGATGGAATAAAGTATCACACGATGACTCTGTAGTTATTTTTTTGAATATTACTAATTATGATGTACATTGAGTCCTAGTTGATAATGAAAGTTTAGTTGATTTTTATTTTATAATACTTTTGTTCATATGAACCTGAGTTCTGAGCTGCTGGTGAAGAGGAATACACGATCTGATTGGATTCTTAGGTAGTACTGTCCCATAGAAGAAACTTTTTTTTACTACAATAACTAGACGAGCTCTAAAATAGACATTGTCAAAGTGAACTATTTTGTAGTCAAGACCCCATCTGTGTACAATGTATCTTAGATCGGCCTGAACTGAACACTTTCTGAGCTATAGTATCGACTTATCACCTGATAGCAAAATTTTTCACTCCAAAGAGGGTTGGAGAACTCCGAGAAATCGTCAACTTGTGAAAGAATGCTATATGGTGACCTTGTGTGGGGCAACACCCATGGAACAGCTGCGGATGAGCTGGATGTACGGGATGAGCTAACGAGCAGAGAGGTCATCTAATGGAAACCTAATCTCGATGCCCATTGATGAAGATCCAAACAAAGTAGTGAAGATTGGCTCAAATTTATGTGAAGAGGATCATCAACACTCATTCCTTTTTATGTGCCAATACAGATGTATTTATTTGATCAACCTTCGATATGCCTAATATCGATCTGGAGGTCATAGTTCATCGACTCAACGTGAACCCAAAATATCGTCCGATCAGACAAAGAAGTGTAGCTTTGCTCCTAAGTGACAAAAGGCTATGCAAGAGAGATGGACAAGCTTTTAAAGGTGGAATCGTGCGAGAAGTCATCACATATATCAATAAGATCTAGTCTATCGCATGCTGGATTTTAATTTAAAATAATTTTAGATCTAACTAAACATGCAATATTTAGATTAATCTAAATATTTTCGAATCTGATCACAACTTCAATCACATCTGAATTAAATCTGATCCGATTTAATCTATGATCTGAATAACCTGACTCTGATATCAGTTGAAGGATCATATGCGCATCGGATCGGTTCGGATCAGAGGCAGCAGATTCAAAATTTTTCGATCCGATCCTACATGCTAGACATAGATCTAAATCAGATTAATAATATTTATATCAGCATATAATATAAACAGCATACAAATGATAGGGTGATCACATCACTTGCGTGAAAGAAGAACACCATAGGTCGATGATAGAGTATTCGAGATTTGCTGTTGACCCACGTACGTGTCCGCCTCTATAGGTATCCTCAGACCTGATCTAAGATGCTCTCCTTTTCAATCCATCTAGTCCTAGATAGATCAGCAAGCTCCTTGATCAGATTCAAATTGATCTCTGACAGGACTCGATCAAGCTAGATCACGGCCTTCTCATTTCTCATGCAGATTTGATGGCCTTCAACACTTCGAACCCACCAAACGACGTGTCCAACATCCTTGGACATGGAAGTGCTTCGATATCAGAGATAAAAGAGGATGGAGGCATGAAAAGGAGAGAGAGGCATGAAAAGGTTCTATCAGCTGTAACCCTTTTAGTCGATCAAAGGAAGCCTTTTTTATAAAATTTGATCAGATCAGATGCCTTAAACAGAAAGACTCTCCTAGTCCATCCCACTCTGATTTCTCCCTTATTTTATCCTACAAAACCAATAAGAAATTTAGATTGGTGTGAAGATAGGATAAGGTTGTTGTCGCCTCATTCAATCCACCTCCGATTCAAATTCAAACAGTTTAAATTTGAAGTTGAATTCAAATTTGAATTTGAATTCAAAGAAGATCAAATCGCTTATTCTTATCCACTAGTGGATGAGGCTTATCTCTCTCTCTCTCTCTCTCCCTTATCTGAATTTGGATGACTCACATGGATCAAATCCATGTGGGCGTGAGCCCTCATCATGGCCGAACAACATTGGGTGGCGCCAATATTTGCGCCTCATAAACCCAATCAATTAGTCAAAATCGAACCTTGGTGAACCAACATTGGAATCCAATTTGAGCTTGCTTTAATTAGGTTAAATCCTATCTAATAGGAAATCTAAATCAAATAGGAGAAAATAGATTTAACCATGTGCTAGCATGGCTTCCTTAAACCCAAAGCTAGGGCTTAATTGATCCTAACCCAATTAGACTATGCTTAGTCCAATTATGGCAATCCAAGATCAAATCTGTGTGTGTGATCCCATAGGTCAATTCTGTCTGGTAGTAAGATATGTTGTGATCTCTATCAACAACATTGAAACTCTTTACGATGGATCGAAACTCCTTCCAATTCAGCCAATTAGAATTATCGATCATCAAAATAATTTTAATTTATCTCATAATCTACCAGTGATATCTAGCAGTATGTAATGGTAATCCAGTCGAATTGGAAAGATAAATTTTTATGTACAGTTATCATGTGATTCGATTCTTCTATCGTAAATTCCAATAGCACCATGGTCAAGGTAAATTCTCAAACCTATATCTGTCATATGATAGAATCATTTGATTCGAGTCTGATTGAAATCCAATAGAAACTATTTCTATCTTTCACATTATCATGGCATGGACTTTTGGACTCAATCTCATGATTTACATAGGATTGATCCTTCTCTACCGAGATTGATAAATTCTATCTTGGTGTAATCCAATCCCTACAATGAACATACCGCAGCCAACATATACCTCAAGACTCTGTATGACTAGGAGATCGAGTTATGATATAGTCAAACTACAGCACCCTCAAGGTGAACTACCGATGCACCTCAGGTCAGAAAACAAAACACACAATCGTAGTATGAACTGTCACTGATGAGAAGGTAAATATCTTTGTGACTGTTCAGAAATGGTCATGCTCAGTATCCTTATTCTTAACAAGCATCTATACTTTTGCCTCAATATCTCTATATCATAGATTCAAACTATCTATCCTGAAGAAAGCGATCGTATACCAATCTTTCATATCGATCACATCTCCATGATGATCTATGATTAAAAGCAATTTATGAGTTAACTAAGATTAGCATATATCTCAAATTCTCAACTCTTGAGAATATGTATTATCTTATCCATTAACCCAACGGATGATTCACAGTCACTATTAAACACAATATGAATGAAAATACTCAATTTTATTAATATCAAAGTCAAATTATAAATTATATCCTAAAAATATTTTAAAGTGTCAGTCAATCTGACTTCTAGTGAATACATCTAACAGTTTGCACATTAGGATTAAACTAAAATTAAAAATTTCTTCAATTATGTAAGCTTCCATAATAGAATCTTCGACTCTGGCCTTATTTTTTATTTTCTTCTTGAGACTGTGTATGTATCTTTGAAATAGATATATCCACTTGTACTGTACTGGTCCTTCATTCTAGCTTCATATGCCAGATGAATATGAGGTGCTCCATGGAGTCGAAGAAAGTAGGAGAGAATATCTTCTCCAACTTGTATATAGTCTCTATATTGCTAGTCTCAAGATTAGATGTGGTCGGTGGATAGTTCTTGTAACACAAATGTCTCTGAAAAAAAACTAAGCTCGATCAAAAAATTCCATATAGGATTGGAAAGGAGATCATGCCAAGTCAATGGGAGTAATCGTTACATGAAGATATAGCAGTCATGGCTCTTTAGCCCATAGAAATAGTAATATTTGATATTGACGCACCGAGCTAGATTACTTGCATAACCATATGAAAATTTAAGATTTTTACACCATTCACATACATCCTTCAATTGCTCTCTCGTTAAGGTATAAGATGCTTTTAACTTCAAAACTTTCTTCGAAGACACCTCAACCAGCTCTAATAGGGGATGCTTGCATATGTTCTTCATATCTGCTCGGACCTTGGGGTTGTCCTTCGTCTTGCCTTTGACATTCATAATAGTGTAGAAAAAAAATTATCAAACATATTCTTCTTAATGTGCATGACATCAAGATTATGATGGATCAAATTGATGGACTAGTACGATAATTTTTAGAAAATACTGTGTTTCACCCAGCTATGAGTTCTACTGAATCTTCAAGATTTCTGCTTATCAAATAGTATGCCAAACTGGATTTCATCTAATTGGGATACCTTTTAAACACTTTCATACTACTGAGTCATGGGGGTGCCTCATTCTTCTTTATTTTATTCCTTCTGAAACTGTTCCGTTGCTTTCGAAAATGATAATGCTGGAGGAGATATTGATGATGACAATCGAACCAATAGGGCTTACAACCATACTCAATTTGAAATACTTTTGCATTCTCCATGCAATAGGGATATGCTGGCTTCCCATGAGTGCTCTATCCTGACAGCATCCATAATCAGAAAATTGCTATTGGTTCATATTAATGCACCTTTCTTATAAAATTCTACTTCTTCGATACATCAAAAGTACCATACTATCGGATCATAAGAATTTCAACTCATCAACAAGAGGCATTAGATATACATCAATGCTTCTACCATGGTGTCATGGTCAAAAATACTAGTGTAAGAAAGATGTTATGTTCTTTCTTGTACATCCCAGGTGGCAGATTATATGAAGTAATAAAGACTGGCCAACATGAATAAGAAGCTATTGTATGACTGAACAGTGTAAACCCATTGGTAGATAGATCCAATCTGACATTGTGTGATTTCTGAGTAAATAAAAAATGACAAGCATCAAATCTCTTCATGCCTCACTATTTGACGGATGAGTCATCATATCGAAGTGCTTGCGAATCCCTTCTGTATGCCATTTCATTTGTCCAGCAGTACTCTTAGACAAGTAGAGCCTTCGAAGTCTAGGAGTGAGGGAAGGTATTGAAGAACCTTATATGCTATATTCTTTTGATTTCTATCCTCTTGCCTCACCTTAAATCGGCTTTCACCGTATATGTCATATGAGCTCTTCAGTTGGTCCTCCTTATAGAAAAGTATGCAATCATTACGATATGCATCTATCTTTTATATCCCATGTCTAATCCTTTTATCATTTTTTTGAAGCATAAAAATTTTCAATAAGGTTATCATCCTTTGATAGTAATTTTTTTATGATGCTACCATCCTATCATAATAATTGATCGTCATATTAAACTCGACCTTTAAGTTCAACAACTTTAACATAGCTGATGATACATTGTATATTCACATTCTGACTATAATGGTTCATCAGCATTTCTCAACATATGATCGAAATCATCACTGTCGGCTTTGGATCGTCCTTCACATCTCGATTATAAATTCAGGATTAGCAGCATCCATAACCATGTCATCATTCTATCTGTGCCCCTATCCTGCTCATTTCTAATTTTGCAACTATCTCTCACATCTCTCCATGCAAGTACCAATATTTGTAGTTGGGCATAAATCTAATCCTATATAAATAGATAATTATTGTATCCCTATCAAGCATTTGTCTATTACCACATCTCTTACATGGGCAATGAGCCATCTCTTGATGTAAGAGTGTCACATTCCTAAAAGCATAATCATAGAAGTACTTTACACTCTCATTGTATTTAGTAAAAATTACCTCATCGACTACTCGACGGTCCATCCAACTATGACCTATGGCACACTACCTAAGAATTCTGCATAAATAAATACAAGACAATTGCTAAATGATTATTTTATCATTTTGAATGGTTATATAATAATTGTATCCTACCATCAACTAATAGGTATAGAAGATTTTATCCCGTTCAGAAATTGCACTAATTCTAAGATCAAGTACAGTAATCAAACATATATAATAGGGGTTGAAAGAAATTTCAACAGTATCTCCTCTCAGTTCTCCTCCACATGGCAAAAGATGTGTAAGGAGAACTAAAGAGAAATACTGTTTAAAATTTCTCTCGAACCCTCACCATACTGCTTGATTATTGTAATGATCTATAAAATTAATTATATTTTCAAACTGTTCATACTAGACAATCAATTGATCAATGCACATAACTCTCTCAGCCGTATAAAAATATATAAATATTTGGATGCTGTAGAATATGTATATTAATCAAAAGACGATCTATAGTTCTATACAATGCAATATTTTTAAAAATTTTTAAATTAGAAGGTTCTAAAGGACCAAGCAGCATTGCAAATGGAGAGGGTCGGGATGCACGTCCCATGCATGCGAACTAGGGGTGCACCAGACGATTAGACCGTGCTAGCACACCAGCATAGCATCTAGGCAAATTCCATCCCGGAGGTTTCAAAGTACCGAGCAACATTGCAAATAGGGTTGGAAACAGTCAGACTAGACTGAGCCACAACCCTGCCTGAGCTCGGCTCAAAAATTTTTTTTCGAGCTTCGGGCCGGATCTAGGCCCTAGAATCTTTTAAAGTATGAGGTCCGAGTCCGGCCCGAACCCCATCAATCGGCTCATGTCATTTGTAATGGATCGAAAACAAGCTCATCAGCATCGCCGACCGGATCTTGTTGATTACCCTTAAGGGGCAGATGTTCTCCGTCAGAAGCACATTGGTCATTGAAGAACTTGTCGAGTTGCTCCCACCTTGTCAGAGTAGATGAGCGGGCCAAAGTCGGTCTGACGGTGGCCCGACCTTGAACCCCTTATCATCAAAGGCAATGGGGCTACTCTCATCGAAAAGCTTTTCAGAGTGATTCCATCTCCTAAGAGCACCATTGAATGTGAAGAATTTCATACGGCAGCAGTGCTCATCCAGATCTTGTCGGTGACAGATAATACGCTTCCTATACACAAATACATCAAATATTATAAATTTAAATAAATCTGATAAATCTAAATTTAAATATTAAAAATTTAAAGAGAAGGAACGGCGTGTGGCAATAGCTCCATCATCGTCGCCATCGCCGTCATGTTAATACTCACCAGGTAGTGCAGGGAAGAAGAGGAGGTGGCAGGGGACTACAGCATGGCGTTCCGATGGTGCGGTGGGGGAAGAAGGGGGTGCGGGAAGAAGGAGGGAGGCGGGGGACGGTAGATTCGACGTGGGGAAGGCCGATCTGACACACGGACACCCGATTGGTGTAGGGACGGTGGCAGGTGAAGAAGGGGGGAGGTCGGGAAGAAGGGCCAAGGCTGGGGCCCTGGGATGGTGGCTCTGACAAGCTTCCGACTGCACCAAGGGAATAGGGGGGAGGTGGGAAAGAAGGGGGAGGGCGTGGGCTCGGGGACGATCGATCCGACGTAGGGATGCTGGATCCGAGGAAGGGATGCGACACAGGGTTTCGGGCGTAGGGACGGGGCCTCCGATGGCACAAAGGGGGAAGAATGGGACCAGAGGTGGGGGATCGAGGGGGCGGCGGTAGAAAATGAAACCGAACGATTGGGGACTGATGGTTTTTAGGAAAGATTATTAGCGATGGCTAGCTTGCATCGCTAAAGCTGTCACTAATATTAATTATTTAAAATTAAATTTATAGCGACGATACTGTCGTCACAATAACCAAATAAACCATCGCTAATAAGTCATAAGCCTTTTAGAAATGAAATTAGTTTTCATTGTAACACATAGTCGGTAAATATTGCTATTAGTGATGGTTTGTTTGCCGTTGCTAAAAGTCGTTACTAATACACTATTTTTTTTTTGTAGTGAACCTTGCTAGATATAGCCAACTGTTGGGATATACCGACCGACCCCTTTTATGCCGACTCACCCTCGGTCCTGTCCAACCGACGCCCGACTCTACCGACCGCACCGACCGACGACTGTCGACAGTAGCCACCGACATTATCCGACCGAAGATGTGCTGGTCGGGCAGACCTGTTCTATTTTCGACTAGCCGAGCGGCGGAACCCAGATTACCGACCACTGTTGGGCGGGGGTGGCAGCCGACGTCCGACTCCCACAATGCGCCAAACCAGCCGACGATGTCCCCGGATCTTCACCCAACATCCCACGGCCGAATACCGACGAATGGTCGGTCGGCTCCCCCAAACGTCATACGACTGCTATGGGCTGCTGTCCTGACAAGGACATGCGACGTGACCGCCCGGGGGACATCATCCTGCCTAGGACATAGGTCAGCCCCAGTGATTTGATAGCCCACGGTGACTTGTCAGGCCGCGGTGACTCTGACAGCCTCCGATGATTTGACAACTCTCCGGTTGTCTGCGCCATTAATGGCGGGACCATGCCGCGCTCTACTATAAAAATGGGGAAGGCAATAGTGTAGGGAGGATTTTTTCGAAGCTCCTGGACTCTCTCTTTCTCCCGCTGAGCCCTTGATTCTTTTCTACTATTGCCTAGTCTCCTCTCTGACTTGACCGTCGGAGGGTCCCCGCCGGAGATATCTCCGGTCAGTGTGGACTTCTCTTGCAGGTGCTCGTTCCCGACGACCAGGCGACGAGGGATTGACCGCAACACCAACTATTACTAACTTGGTAATTTAATATTCAACTACTCCCGTGTTACCAAAAAAAAAAAACTATTAGTTATGCCAATCACTTAATGCCACATGGCATAGATGAACGTAGGAGAGAGGCCATATATTTATATCATCACTCTCACCGTATATTACAAGTTTCACAAGAAAGTTTGTTCATAGCATAGTTTTTTACCAAGATGATCGATGTAAGAAGGAAAAAGGCAGTGGGAAATAATAAACTATACGAAGTGATTATAGATACAAGTTAAGAAGTACATTGTGAATGTTGAAAAAGTACCTAAAAAAATGCCTACAAAGTCTTCTTTCTTTAGCTAGGCTGTTTTTTCTTTTATTTTTCCAGCAAGAAGTATAAGAGGTCACATGGGTTGCTGACTTGTTAGTCCGTCAATTCTGATCGAATGTTGAACAAATATGTTGCATGGTATTTCATGATGCTGCTGCTTGAGCTTGCTGGGCTAGTTGGGTTCTTTTGTCTCTTTCTTTTTCTCCTTTTTGTGTCTCTTTTTCTTTTTTTTTATCTTTCTTTTATCCCACTTTCATTTCTTACGAAATGTCATAGCCCAAAATCAAGCCCAATCCAGCAGACCTAAGCCCAAAAAAAAAAAAAAAATAGAGGAATCAAAATCGGAAAGAAGACTCCCGATAAGAGTCTTCTTCTCCGCGAGATCCGGACGAGATCGGAATCCTAGAATTTCTCGGAGCCTAGGTTTCTATAAAAGGACCTTTCCCTCCCTTGAAGCCGATCATCGGACTTCTTTCCCTCTTTTCTCTCCGATTTTTTCGAATTAGAGCCGCTGAATCCTGCTTCGTTCTCACCGTGATTGCTCGCCGGTAAGGTCACCGGAGGCCGAGGTGAGTTTTCCCTTTTCTTCCTCTCTTCCTTCCCCTTCCTCCCGTGCCCTTGTGCACGGCTGCCGGCGACGAGAGTTGTCGATTTCGTCAAAAAAGGGACCTCTATTTGGTCCTTTTTCCCGTGAATTTCCGACGCCGGCGTCGCAATCGATCGCCGGCCATGCTCCTCCGTGACCGGGGGAGTGGCCCCCCTCTGCCATCGGCCTCCGCCGCGGCGGCCGTGGCCTGAATGGCCCGGCACAAGGAGGGACTGCCGTCCCCTGTTCGGCCTGGAAGGAGCCCGAGAAAAAGAAAGAAAAAGAAAAAGAAGAAAAAAAAAGAGAAAAGAAAAGAAAAGAAAAAAGAAGAAAAAGAAGAAAAAAAGAAAAAAAAAAGAAGAAATAATAATAATAAAAATATATATATATACATATATATATATAATAAATAATAAATAAATAAAAGATGAGAGAGAGAGTTTCTCTCTCTTCTCTCTCTTCTTTCAGTCTGAACTCTGATTTTCTCTCTCTGAAATTAGACTTTCTCTCTCTAAAATTTCTCTCTCTAAATTATTTCTCTCTCTTGATGGATTTTTCTCTCTCTAAAGTTATTCCTCTAGGATTAGCGTAGTGGAAGGCTTCATCTGATATTTTGATCGAGTTTAGGGAAGAGTCTGATTTTAAGTGAGGTTTGATTTGAGATTTGTTTAGATTGAATTTTGAATTAAAATTAATATAAAAATATAATTTTGGATAATAGACACTGAAGAATCTCCTAGAAGTTAGTCGATCTGTTCATTCAGTGCTCCGTGAAAGGTAAGTAATGAATCATCTTCTCGAGATATTCTATATTTATTCTGAAAATAAATAATTATTCTCTGAAATTATGCATGATTATGAAATTATATTTGAAAGAAAAGTACTTTGAAATATTATGGTACGTCGATTTATGCACATGTTAGTGAAAATTATGATATATTATGGTACAAAGTGTTTCGATACAGATCGAATTTATGCTCTCAGCCTAACTATGTTTCAGTGGGCCCCGTCAATGGGGATTATACGTTGGTACCAGTGGACCCTGCCAGTGGGGGTTGTGCGCTGGTGTTTGTGGATCCTGCCAGTGGGGGTTGTGCGCTGGTATTCTGTGGACCTCGCCAATGGGGTTAAACGTTGGTCATAGTCAAGGCTGTTGAGTTACGAGTATTTTTGAATCGAATCGGATTTATGATTATATTATATGTGAATATTTGAAAATATTTGATTTGTATTAAATCAGCATGAAATATACTCTTATGTTTATTTGCAACATTATTCTTGAAAATTATATAATATCTGAATTATCTAGTTGAGATATTTGTTACTTACTGGGCTGTCTAGCTCATTACCTTTCTTTCTATTTTTCAGATTCAAATAATTAATTTCGAGCGTGGGAAGAAATATTGGGACAGAGCTTTTAGAGGCGAGATTTAGCATTGTCAACTTCATTGAACTTAGATCTATTGTTTTATTATTTAGTAAAATTTTATCGGATGTAAGATATTTATTTAATTACTTGAATTAAAGTTGATAATAATTATTTGAATTTATTCCGCTGTGATGCATTGATATCGTGATGAGATGCCTTGCATGCTTATGGAGAGAGTTCTTCATAAGAATGCGGCGGTTGCCGCGACCCTCGATTCACAATCTCGGATCGGAGGCGTGACAATTAATATGGTATCAGAGCATAAGTGGATAAATTATGACGCATAGAATTTGACATAGTATGAGTGTAGGTGGGTAAACATTAGGAATATTGGGATGTTAAAGTATGAGCATCATAATAAATCTATCCTAACAAATAGATAAATGAATCTAATAAGGTTTTACTACTACAAGGTTACCATGCCTCCCGTAGAATGACAAGAACTACTCAAGGAATTGCAAGAGAGATATCACAACCACGGGATGGTAGCACTCCCCATCTGATCAATGGCACCCCTCAGGAGGAGGGAGTCGTAGATCCTAATGGGAGTACTTCGAGAGCACGTCAAGAACCAGATATAGCTCAGTTAATGCAGATCCTAATCAGAATGTACAAGCATAACAACAAATACAACAGCAAATGCTTGAACAACAGCAGATATATCGAGATACACAACAACATCAGCATCTACCACCACAACATGGAGAGCAACCAGTACAACGGAATAACATTTCAGAATTTAAAAAGCTTGCTCCTCCAGCTTTCAAGGGACTACTGAACCTTTGGAGGCTGATAACTGGATAATGGAGATGGAGAAGCCTTTGCTGTCCAAGAGTGTTTGATGAAGAAAAGATTCGATATGCAGCTTATTTACTACAAGGAGAAGCATATAACTGGTGTCAGCGACTACAGCGCAAGCATGAACAAGATGACGAAATACTTATCTGGGAAAGAATTTGGGTTGTATTCTACGATCAATATTTCCTCGGAGTATAAGGATCCAGAAAGAGCAAGAGTTTATTTATTTGAAGCAAAGAGTATGAGTGTGACTGAATATGAAGCAAAATTTACAGAGTGAGCAAAATTTGCTCTAAGATTAGTGGATGGTGAGCAAGAACGTGTTCACAAGTTTGAGATGGGACTGAGAACTGAGATTCGAAAACAAATGGTTCCATATGAATTGACAACTTATGCAGATGTGGTAAACAAAGCACTGATAATTGAAAGAGAAGTCAATGAAGAACGTATGGAAAGGGAAAGAAAACAAAGAAAGAGAGCAAAATCAAATGATACACAAGGGCAAAATAATAAAAACATCAAAAGATCAGCTAAGGGGGCAATAGATAATAAGACTCAACAGATTGATGGTGAGCCGTGCTCCAGATGTGGCAAAAATCATGCACACAAGGATTGCTATTGGAATATAGGTGCTTGTTTCAAATGTGGTCAGATGGATCATAAAATTGCTAACTGCCTGCTAAATACTGAAAATCAAGTTGGCCAAAGAATTTATGAAGGACAACATAAGGGTGGTGGACAGATTTCTAAAACCCAGGGAAGAGTTTATGCGCTTACTCAATAGAATCCACAGGCTTCCAATACAATGGTGACAGGTATGAAAAATTTCGAGGATGAAATTTTTTTTTAGGGGTGAAGAATGTCATAGCCCAAAACCAAGCCCAATCCAGCAGACCCAAGCCCAAAAAAAAAAAAATAGAGGAATCAAAATCGGGAAGAAGACTCCCGATAGGAGTCTTCTTCTCCGGCGAGACCCGGGCGAGATCAGAATCCTAGGACCTCTCGGAGTCCTAGGGTTCTCTATAAAAGGACCTTTCCCTCCCTTGAAGCCGATCATCGGTCTTCTTTTCCTCTTTTCCTCTCTGATTTTTCCGAATTAGAGCCGCGGATCCTTGCTTCGTTCTCACCGTGATTGCTCGCCAGTAGGGTCATCGGAGGCCGAGGTGTGTTTTCCTTTTCTTCCTCTCTTCCTTCCCCTTCCTCCCGTGCCCTTGTGCGCGGCTGCCGGTGATGAGAGTCGCCGATTTTCGATCGGAAAAAGGGACTATGTTTTGGTCTCTTTTTTTCATGAATTTTCTGGCGCCGGCGATCGATTGACCTATGTTTTGGTCTCTTTTTTTCATGAATTTTCTGGCGCCGGCGATCGCAATCGATCGCCGGCCATGCTCCTCCGTGACCGGGGGAGTGGCCCCCCTCTGCCGCCGGCCTCCGCCGCGGCGGCCGTGGCTTGAACGGCCCAGCACAAGGAGGGGACTGCTGTCCCCTGTTCGGCCTGGAAGGAGCCCGAGAAAAGGAAAGAAAAAGAAAAAGAAGAAAAAAAAAAGAGAAAAGAAAAGAAAAGAAAAGAAAAAGAAGAAAAGAAAAGAAAAAGAAGAAGAAGAAATAATAATAATAATAAAATATATATATATACACATATATATATAATAAATAAATAAATAAATAAATAAATAAAAATGATGAGAGAGAGAGTTTCTCTCTCTTCTCTCTCTTCTTTCAGTCTGAACTCTGACTTTCTCTCTCTGGAATTGGACTTTCTCTCTCTATTTTCTCTCTCTAGAATTTTCTCTCTCTAGATTATTTCTCTCTCTTGATGGATTTCTCTCTCTCTAAAGTTATTCCTCTAGGATTAGTGTAGTGGAAGGCTTCATCTGATGATTTTGATCGAGTTTAGGGAAGAGTCTGATTTTAAGTGAGGTTTTGATTTGAACTTTGTTTAGATTGAATTTTGAATTAAAATTAATATAAAAATATAATTTTGGATAATAGGCACTGAAGAATCTCCTAGAAGTTAGTCGATCTGTTCATCCAGTGCTCCGTGAAAGGTAAGTAATGAATCATCTTCTTGAGATATTCTATATTTATTCTGAAAATAAATAATTACTCTGAAATTATGCATGATTTATGAAATTATGTTTTGAAAGAAAAATACTTTTAAAATATTATGGTACGTCGATTTATGCATATGTTCAGTGAAAAATTATGATATATTATGGTACAAAGTGTTTTGATATAGATCAGATTTATGCTCTCAGCCTAACTATGTTTTAGTGGGCCCCGCCAATGGGGATTATACGTTGGTACTCAGTGGACCCTGCCAGTGGGGGTTGTGCGCTGGTGTTTATGGACCCTGTCAGTGGGGGTTGTGCGCTGGTATTCTGTGGACCCCGTCAATGGGGGTTAAACGTTGGTCATAGTCAAGGCTGTTGAGTTACGAGTGTTTTTGAATCGAATCGGATTTATGATTATATTATATGTGAATATTTGAAAATATTTGATTTGTATTAAATCAGCATAAAATATATTCTTATATTTATTTGCAATATTATTCTTGAAAATTATATAATATCTGAATTATCTAGTTGAGATATTTGTTACTTACTGGGCTGTCTAGCTCATTACCTTTCTTTCTATTTTTCAGATTCAGATAATTAATTTCGAACGTGGGAAAAAATATTGGGACAGAGCTTTTAGAGGCGAGATTTAGCATTGTCAACTTCATTGAACTTAGATCTATTATTTTATTATTTAGTAAAATTTTATCGGATGTAAGATATTATTTAATTACTTGAATTAAAGTTGAATAATAATTATTTGAATTTATTCCACTGTAATGCATTGATATCGTGATGAGATTTCTTGCATGCTTATGGAGAGAGTTCTTCATAAGAATACGGCGGTTGCCGCGACCCTCGATTCACAATCTCGGGTCGGGGGCGTGACACGAAATATGATATCTTTGCATCATTTTGCTGCAAAAAGATATAGATATGGGTGTTATTTCTTAAATAGGACTCCTGGATGATTCTCACTTGTATAGAATTTTCATCGATCTCTTTCTTTCCGGTCTAAGATATATATTATTTGTTGATCTTTTCCCCCCTCTCTCTCTGGATGAAACATTACCATCCTGATTTTGAATGGGTTTGACCAAGAATATATCATAGAATAGCCTAAAAAGTCTTTTTTTTTTTTTTAAAAGAGTGGAAGTGAAAAAGTTTTCACTCCTTTGTCCATAAATAACAAAATTATTTAAAAAATAAAATCATTATGACCAAATAAAATCATTATGACCAAATAACCTTTTTTTTTTTTGCTCAAGTTTTGTATTTCTATTTATAGAGAAAAGAAAGATTGATTCCAAACAAACTCTCAAGGATGCTTAGGCCGTGATCGGAATTGAAATCAGAATCAGAATTGAAATGGATTAGAATGAGAATCGAAATAACTAAATCTCTTGAAACGTCAAAGAGGTGATTGCTTAGGGAGAGTGAGAGTCTAGAATTGGAATGGAAATAGGTGATTCCCGTTCCAACCATTTGATTGGGAGGAGTCCTGTTCTAATTGTAATTTCAGATTGGAATGGAAATAGCACAATCTACTTAGAACTCAATCTCTACTTTCCTCTATGGATTCAAATTTTTATTCCAATTTCGATTTCAATTCTGGTTATGAACCAAGCACTTTGAGAGATTTGATCATTCTGATTCTGATTTCGATCGTGAACCAAATACCCTTTGGTTCATTATCGGAATCAAACTTAGAATCAAAATTGGAATCGAAATGAAAATTTAAATTCATAGAAAAGAGTAGGGATTGAGTTTTAGGTAGATTGGATCATTTTCATTCCATCTCGAAATTAAAATCGGAATGAAACTTTGTCCAATCAAACGGCTGAAATAGAAGTCATCCATTCCAGATCTCCATTTCTCCTAACCAAGCACCCCTTAGGGCTCGTTTGGTTTGTGGAAAGAATTTTTCTTTCCAGAAAGTAACTTTTCAGAAAGTTATTTCTTAGAAAGTTACTTTCTAGGAATAGAATTTTGGCATGTTTGATTTGTCATGGGAAAGTGACTTATTAAAGAGTAGCTTATATTTAGTTGAGTATTTATTTTTCTAAGAAAACTATGTAACATATCTATTATACTCTTAGTAGATATAAGACCATACATTTTGCTCCTAAACTTTATATAAATATAAATATTATATTTATATTAATATAAATATATTATAATATAATATTAGGCCATAATAATTTATTATATTAATATAATATAATATATATTAATATTATATTATATTTAATGTAATAAAGTTATTAATATAGATATAAATATAATATTAAATATAACATTATATTAGTATAAATATCAATATATTAATATAAATATTATATTAATATTAATAAAAATATTATATTAGTATAAATATTAAAATAATATTATAATATAATAAATATTATAATATTAATATTAATATTATTTTCATAAAATATTAAGATTACTAATATAATATTATATCACTATTTAGTTTTTATTCTAACCATTTATTGATATTTTGTAAAATCTTAGCCGTTGATCTCAAAGAAATATTTTGAAAAAACAATATCACTACTTTCCATCTTATGGGAAGTGGTAAAATCTATCTCTTTCATGAATCTACAATTCTCTTGAAATGTAGGAAATGACTTTCTATAAATTTTTTTTATTATTAATTTTAATTTTAATTAAATAAGAGATCTCTCTTTATTTTTAAAAACTCTCTCTTTCCCTTCATTTTTCATCAACCAAACGGGCCTTAATGTCATTTCCAAGCTGCCCGTGGTTTTCCTAAAGTTGTGGTTGTCAATGTCTTGATTTAATATGCCGGTCAATGTCCATCAAATCTGAGCGGTAAGGTTACATCGAAGAAGAAAATTTGAGTGGTAAATTGAATCTCAATTGTCAGAACATTGAGGGCAGTTGAATTCTTTCTTATTTTGATTTTTTCCTACTGCTTAGCATACTTTTCAAGGTTAGCTATATAAAATTTTGGACTTTTGGGAGCTTGATGTTTCCATGATACTGGGGCTAAGGGGCAAATGATACGTCCTTGACTTAAAAAACTGTAAAAGGCCTTGACAGAGAAATCGAAGAATTTTTCATACCAGAAAAAAAAAAAAAGAATCGTAGAATTGGGACTCTTCGTAAGTAGTCCATCTTTCGGAATTACTTCAATCCCAAAAAAAAAAAGAAGAAAAGTTTGATTACTTTCAGCATGAAATAATTAATTATCCTAGTCACGGTGGCAGAACAATGCACAGTCGTACTAAAACTCTCGATTGGTTGATCACCAGTTCACCACCATCGAGATTGCACGCATTCATGGAGTGCACCTTGTCAAAGTGTGTTCCACCCTCCAGATTGTCTTTTAAATCAGAGAAAAGTATTTTGAGTCATTTGGGTAGATATTACTCAATTGCAGTAAAACACTTGATGACATTAATGATCGCTGCTGCCGTGGAGATTATATTCCAACATACTACCACTATCATGCATAAAACGAGCTCATTAGTAAAAATTACACGTATTGCGATCAATCTTCTATTGCATCCATCATTATCGAGGAGGATATTTGCAAAACAAAATTTTTACTAATAGGAGTTGTATTTAACGGAGATCTTTCGATTTTTAAATCAGTGAAAAATGATCGAACAGTAAGTAAAAAATAAGAAGTAGCAGAATTTCAGCTCAGAATTATCCTATCAATACTGTTCATTTACTTTCCTTTTATAAATGAATTGTTTGTACCCATTTGTAACGATTAGGCACGTGAATCCCACTTATTTAGACACTATATGATCGTAGGGTGGGTAGTTAATGCCCACTGATAATTGTGGTACGTAGTCATTATGTGCTTTATGTGTTGGCAGTTTCTGATATGCCAACTTTATATTGGTAAGCATGGCGTACCAACCGTATGTCAGTGCTATTGATATTCCGATTGACCATATGTTGGTAACTCCGATATACCGACTGATCAGTGGTTATACAGTTGATTAAGTCGTTATATCGTATTTGCCAAGAAAGTTAACTGAATGTTACCGACAGCCGGTCCGCTTGTCGATTAATAGTCAGCTATTTATTTCTTAGCACCGATAGAAATCGGGTGTTAAGATCTGTAGAAGCTATAGTCGAATCGGACCTTTTTTGGCGGCTTGACTTTGACGGTCCATTATCTGTCACCGACCCATAAATGGGATGATCGATAATAAGTCGGAAAGCTAATATTAAATCAGAGAAAACAGATTCGATTACCCCAACAGTTGCCCCATATTTTCAAGTCTAAGGTGACTTGATATGTTGGACGATGGGAGTTAGCGTATCTTCGAGCTCTGATTTTGTAGTCGTTTTGACTGCAAATATTAATGATTCTCTAAAAAACAGAATCTCTAGCCATTTTGCCATTTCTTTCTCGGCTCTCATCTTTTTTTTTTTTTGCTTTTTTGGTTACTGGACCTTAGTCCAATTTTTTTTTGTTGCCGAACCTTTAGTCTGATTTTTATAGTCTTCAATTGATAATGAAAGAAATTTTTTAAGTGCTGAGTTTCCCTGAATATGATCATCATTCGTCATAGATGACTATTACGAAGTTGAGTTGATGTATTTTCGACTGACTGTAGTCGAGTCAGTATCTTCCATCTGATCATGGTCGAGTCGGCATATTATTTCATCTGATCGTTATCGAGTCGGCATATTGTTCCGTCTGACCGTAGTTGAGTCGGCATGTTGTTATGTTTGATCATTACAGAGTCGACATATATTCCATCCGGACCGTAGTCGAGTCAGCATATTCTTCCGATCGAAGAGTCACTCCAATCGAAGTCAGCATGTAGAGTCGTTTGACTGTAGTTGGCATGTAAATTCGATTGATGGAGTCGGTATGTAGAATCGACTGACTGGAGTCAGTTTGTAGATTCGACCGATCGGTGTCGGCTTGTAGATTTGATCGACTGAAGTTGGCATGTCGAATTGATCGATCAGAGTCAGTTTGTAGATTCGATTGAATCGGAGTCAGCTTGTAGATTCGATCGATCAGAGTCAGCATATAGAGTCGACCAATCGAAGTTGGTTTGTAGATCCGAACCGATCAAAGTTGGCTTGTAGATTCGATCGATCAGAGTCGGCTTGTGTGAATGCCGAATATATCAAGAGCTGGCATGTCATGATATTGGTGGGCTAGGAGTTGGTACACTACAAGTGTCGAGAGTTGTCAGTGCGGAGTGGGGCAGGACCATTGTATTTTGAAGGTACAGTCTGTGGCGCCAGTTCCTTCGGTGTGTTGTCGTTGTTCTACAGTCTGTTGAAGACTATTAACAGCTTCGATGAGTGTCTTCACCTCAGCCTTGAGATTTACCTCAGTAATAATGGTTGTATTCTTGAGTACTTTTCCTCTTGTTGGGATAGTGGTGGCTCGACATGATGAGAATGTCGAGCCGATCGTCTTTCTGGAGATAGAAAAAAGAGATCGTTGCGGGGCGCGACGACTGTGCCTAGAAGGCATGTGTGCGGCGCCGGCTTCTCCATCATCGATTGTCCGCGGTTATTGTTGTATTTACTACTGTTGGAGATTTTGCACTGTCTCCGTCAGCATTTTCACCTACTACACCAGAGCAGTAAATTTCTGAGAATCCGCGGTGACGATTAGATGCGAGGAGCTAGGCTCTACTAATAGAGGTGGAGCAGGAGATCTTCCTAGTGGGAAAATTGTCTGGTGGAGCTGGTGGAGATATTCTGGGCTCTTGTTTTCACCATGATTGGATTCGTTCCACCCCTCCTTCCTGGTGCACCAATCTATTGCGGCCAATCCCTTATTGCGTCCGTTATCGGATAAGAGCACCTGTAAAATAAAGTCCTCATAGACAGGAGTTGTGTCCGTCGGAGATCCTCTGATATTTAAGTCAGTGGGGAGTGATCGAATAGTAAGAAAAAAATAAGAAGTGGCAGAGTTTCAGCATAGAATTGCCCCACCAACATTGTTCATTTACCTTCCTTTTATAGACGAATTGTTGATAATTGTTTGTAATGGTTAGGCACGTAGGTCCCGCTTATTTTGGTCTATATGATCATGGAATGGGTAGTTAATGTCCACTGATAGTCATGGTATGTAGTCGTTACGTGCTTTATACGCTGGCAGTTTCTGATATGTCGACTTTATGTCAGTAAGCATGGTACACCGATTGTATATTAATGCTATTGATATTCCAACTGACCATCGGTCGGTTACTATAATATACTGACTGATCTATGTTATGCAGTTGATTAAATTGTTATGTCGTATCTGTCAGAGAAGTCGACCAAATATTACCGACAATTGATCGCCTTGCGGTTAATAGTCAGCTATTGTTTTCT